>NC_079516.1:14793811-14848841 GCF_000801105.2 Raphanus sativus
ACAAAATCGCATAGTATAATAAATAGCCTATTTTATAAACATGAAAAACAGAAGAAGAAGCAATGTCAAAGATATACGCACCGTAACTTCGACAAATGAGATTTATTATGTGGAGCCCACGTCACTATGCACGCACAGTAACTTTTCCTTTTTACTCTCTATATAAACGAACGAATTCGTTCGATTGTAAACACACCTCTCTTCCTCTTCTTCTATAAGAAACTCTCTCTCGTTTATTTATCATACATCAGTGTTATCTTTCTCCTGCGGGTATAAAATTTCTTTCTATAAAATTTCCGATACACATAAAATTTATAAGTCTTTTTATAACACGTTATCAGCACGATCACTCTGCAATTCGGTAAAGTTTATATGTATCATATTTACCCTGCTATAATGGCCGGTATACCGCCTATATTATTATTTATTATTTTATAGTGTTTGTTTTAATTCACTATTATTTATCTATATTAATGCGGGCGGTATGTCGCCTCGTTAATAAACCTTGATTGTTAATTACACCATAATTATTGGCTTGGCTGTGCCGCCGCAAAATTTATTTAATACTAATATGGAAATTTATTTATCACCATAATGCGATTGATATTTATCTGTTTATTATATCGTGATTATTATATAAATGTTTGCTCACCTATATAAAAAATATTGTGAAATTTACTGAAATTGATTGACTGATTATTACGATATTTTCAGACTGATTTTCGATTCAACGATTTAACGCCAACGGTCACAAAGAAAAAATTTCAAATTTTACCCTTTTTCAAACGGCTATGAACAGTAATTTTACATCTATAAATACACTCATACTTCACTCATTTTCTTCATCAAAAATTATTCATCTTCTCCCAAAATATTTTCAAATAATTTTTCTCTCAATTTTCTCTCTCAAGAAAGATGATCCGCGCGTTTTTGATTTTAGTTGCAATTCTAATTTGTGTTTCTATTTACGGTCTATTCGTTGGAGAATTTGCTCCGGGAGAATTTACGATGAATATCGGTTTACTTTTCTATACATTGTTTCTCTTTGTAATTGCTTGCATGATTAATATAAATGGTTCATTCTAAATATTATGAAATTCTAATAAAATTTATTATACTTGTTTTTAGAAATGCAAATGGCAAGAATCGAGCATCTTCAGTTTCCGGCTCTCAAAATAACTGGCGAAAACTATGTCGGATGGGTCACAAACGTGAAACCCTATCTGATTATGAAAAAGTTAACCGAGACGATTGTAATCGGTAACAAATCGCCGCCTGAGCATAAGGCTGAAGCGATAATTTTCCTGAAAAAACACCTCGATGAGAATGTTACGCATGACTATGCGAGCATAGAAGACCCAGCTGAACTGTGGCAAGCTTTAAAAGAAAGGTTCGATAACCAAAAGGAAGTCAACCTCCCTCACGCTCTAGAAGAGTGGAAAAATCTGAGGTTTCAGGATTTTCAAAAGGTTGAGGAATACAATTCCGCTGTCCTGAGGATAGTTTCACTCCTGAAGTATTGCGGTAACCCTGTCTCTGAAGCAGAAATGATGAATAAGACTTACAACACTTTCCACAAACAGCTTCACTTCCTACCCGAAATTTACAGAAAATGCGGGTACACGAGATTTTCTGAATTGATGGTTGCGCTCATGTTGGCTGAAAAGAACAATGAGCTTCTGATCAAAAATCACAATTCCCGACCTACGGGAGCCAAAGCATTCCCTGAAGTGAATGCTACGTCGATAGAAAACTCAGAGAGAAGAACCCAAACCAGTCGGGGTCGTGGTCGTGGTCGCCATTTCAACAGCAAACGTGGAAAAACTTACAATCCGAAATGGAAGGGATCTAACAAATGGGTTAGATCCGAACAAGGTCCTAAGGGCAAAGAAACTCAAGAAGATACCACGCAGAAGCGTGAGAGTGTATGTTACAGATGTGGATGTAAGGGACATTGGTCTCGTACCTGTCGTACTCCTCCACATCTCTGTAAGTTATATCAAGAGTCCACGAAAGGCAAAGCTAAGGAAGTGAATCTCACCGAAAATTTTGAGGGGACATCGTACCTCGATGCCTCTGATTTCGCAAATGAGCTAGACTAGATTCCTCCTGAAGAGAACTGAAGTGCTTATAATAAGATTACTAAATAACCTTCAGTATTGTCATGTATAATTATTACATTTCCTGTCTTAAACGAATAATGATGTTTTTAACATTACTTTAATGTATAATTATTGTATGTTTTCTGATATGATTATTATATGAATGAATTTCATGTTTCTCTTTTATTGATGTTTATGACTATTACAGAAATGGATCAGAATGCCAGTGGAACAAAATCCAAGAAACGGATTCGAGAAATATGTATACCAGATAGTGGAACAACACACACTATTTTGAAACAAAAGAGATATTTCTCTGATTTAAAAACGACAAAAATTATTGTCAATACAATATCAGGTCCTGCAGACGTGATTGAAGGTGCTGGTAAAGCTAAATTTACATTGCCAAATGGAACAAGATTATCCATAAAAAATGCCTTATACTCTCCGAGTTCTAAAAGGAATTTGTTGAGTTTCAAAGATATCTATCGTCACGGATATGATACTCAGTCTGCAACTGAGGATGGAAGGAAGTACATGTATATAACTTCTGAGAAATATGGCAAAAGACATATATTGGAAAAGTTTCCCGAACTCCCTTCGGGATTGCATCATACCTACATAGATGCAATCGAATCCAATCTTGTAATAAAAGAAAATCCAGAAGATTTCACATTATGGCATGATCGGCTCGGCCACCCAGGCACCTCAATGATGCGTAGAATCATAGAGAGCTCACATGGTCACTCACTGAAAATACAGGAGATTTCTCAAGGGAATAAAATGACATGTGTTGCATGTTCTCTTGGTAAGTTGATAGTAAGACCGTCGCCAACCAAAATTAATACAGAATCACCAAAGTTTCTTGAAAGAATTCAAGGAGATATATGTGGACCCATACATCCACCTTGTGGACCATTCCACTATTTTATGGTATTAATTGACGCATCCAGTAGATGGTCACGTGTCTGTCTATTATCATCTCGAAATGTGGCATTTGCGAGATTTCTAACTCAGATAATCAAACTGCGAGCACAGTTTCCCGATTACACTATTAAAAGAGTTAGATTAGACAACGCTGGTGAATTCACATCCCAAGCATTCAATGATTACTGTATGGTAACGGGGATTGAAGTTGAACATTCTGTGGCTCATGTTCATACTCAAAATGGTTTGGCCGAGTCTTTGATTAAACGCCTGCAATTGATTGCAAGACCATTGATCATGAGATCAAAACTTCCAACCTCTGTATGGGGACATGCTATTTTACATGCAGAAGCACTTATTCGGATCAGACCAAGTGCATACCATAAGTATTCTCCATTACAGTTAGCATTTGGTCGAGAACCAAACATTTCCCATTTTAGAGTTTTTGGTTGTGCGGTATATGTGCCTGTAGCACCACCACAACGTACAAAGATGGGACCACAAAGAAGGTTGGGAATATATGTTGGTTGTGATTCTCCATCAATTATACGATACCTAGAACCACAGACTGGTGATGTCTTTACGGCACGTTTTGCCGATTGTCATTTTGATGAGAAAGTATTCCCAGTTCTAGGGGGAGAAAACAAAAAAGTAGAAAATGATATCAAATGGAGTGTACCTTCGTTGTTATATCTTGATCCTCCTACTAAGGAGTCAGAACTAGAAGTTCGACGAATCATGCATTTACAGAGTATAGCAAATCAGCTACCTGATGCTTTTGCGGATACCAAGACGGTAACTAAATCTCATATACCAGCTGCAAATGCTCCTGCTTGTATCAAAGTACCAAATGATCAAGGAAAAGAAAATGATACACGTGAGTCTAAAACACGCTTGAAGCGAGGTAGACCTGCTGGTTCTAAGAATAAAAATCCTAGAAAACAAAAGGATATCGAGATGACTGATACACCCAAAATAGCAGAAAGTATTTTGGAAGAAACAAACGATGAGAATACTGAAAAAGTAGAGCATCCTGAATCAGAAAGGAATCATGAGATTTCTATCAACTACATCCATAATAAGAAGATATGGAACAGAAATGAAAAGGATGATGTTGATGATGCTTTCTCATATATTGTGTCAAGTGAAATAAATGAGGAAATTGAAGATCCAGAACCGAAATCTGTTTATGAATGTCAAAAGAGACATGATTGGAAACAATGGAAAGATGCAATACAAACCGAACTTGATTCGCTTAATAAACGAGAAGTATTTGGATCTATTGTACTCACACCTGCAGATGTGAGACCTGTTGGGTACAAATGGGTTTTCGTTCAAAAGCGAAATGAGAAAAATGAGATCACAAGATACAAAGCTCGTCTTGTTGCCCAAGGTTTTTCTCAAAGACCGGGAATTGATTATGAGGAAACATATTCTCCTGTTATGGATGCAATCACTTTTAGATTCCTGATGAGTCTAGCAGCTGATAAGAATCTTGAGATGCGTCTTATGGATGTTGTTACAGCCTATCTATACGGGTCATTAGATACAGATATCTACATGAAAGTTCCTGATGGATTTAAAATGCCAGAAGCATTAAGTTCCAAACCGAAAGAGTTATGTGCAATAAAATTGCAAAGATCATTATATGGGTTAAAACAATCTGGACGTATGTGGTATAATCGTCTCAGTGAGCATTTAACAAAAGAAGGATATGTAAATGATCCCATATGTCCATGTGTTTTCATCAAGAAAACAAAATCCGGATTTGTGATAATCGCGGTATATGTTGATGATCTAAATATTATTGGAACTCAGAAGGAAATACAAAAGGCATCAGACTATCTCAAAGGAGAATTTGAGATGAAAGATCTCGGACAGACACAATATTGTCTTGGCCTACAAATAGAGCATTATCAAAATGGTATATTTGTGCATCAATCCACATACACTAGAAGAGTGTTGAAACGCTTTAACATGGATAAATCAACTCCTCTTAGCACTCCAATGGTCGTTAGATCACTTAATATTGAAAGTGATCCATTTCGACCATCTGAGGAAAATAAAGAGATACTTGGTCCGGAAGTACCATATCTAAGTGCAATTGGAGCACTGATGTACCTTGCAAATTGTACACGGCCTGATATATCATTTGCTGTTAATCTTTTGGCAAGATTCAGCTCATCTCCCACAAGGAGACATTGGAATGGAATTAAGCATATCTTTCGTTACCTTCAAGGGACCATTGATTTGGGTTTATTTTACTCTAAAGATTCAAAAGGTCCAATGGTTGGTTTTGCAGATGCAGGATATCTTTCAGATCCACACAAAGCCCGATCACAAACAGGATACGTTTTCACGATCGGAGGCACTGCTATATCTTGGCGTTCTCAGAAACAAACACTTGTAGCCACTTCTTCAAATCACGCTGAGATCATCGCACTCCATGAAGCAAGTAGAGAATGTGTATGGCTAAGATCAATAAGCCGACATATCTGTTCAAGCAGCGGAATTGACGAAAATACGGAGCCAACTATTCTATACGAAAATAATGCGGCATGTGTTGCTCAAACGAAGGAAGGATATATCAAAAGCGATAGAACGAAACATATACACCCGAAGTTCTTCTCATACACCCAAGAGCTCGAGAAGAAGAAAGAGATTGAAGTAAGATACGTTCGATCATGCGACAATGCAGCTGACCTCTTCACTAAATCACTTCCTACCTCGGTGTTCAGAAAACATGTTCATAATATTGGAATGCGTCATCAGAAGGATCTATGACTGCTCATTCGAGGGGGAGCTTACGTGGTTGTACTATTTTTACCTTACTATGGTTTTTCCCATTGGGTTTTCCTAGAAAGGTTTTTAACGAGGCAACAAAGACGTTGAGCAAAAGATGATAGTGACACTGGTCTCCAAGGGGGAGTGTTATAAACATGAAAAACAGAAGAAGAAGCAATGTCAAAGATATACGCACCGTAACTTCGACAAATGAGATTTATTATGTGGAACCCACGTCACTATGCACGCACAGTAACTTTTTCTTTTTACTCTCTATATAAACGAACGAATTCGTTCGATTGTAAACACACCTCTCTTCCTCTCTTCTATAAGAAACTCTCTCTCGTTTATTTATCATACATCAGTGTTATCTTTCTCCTGCGGGTATAAAATTTCTTTCTATAAAATTTCCGATACACATAAAATTTATAAGTCTTTTTATAACACTTATTAAATATTTATTTTATAATTTATTTATCATCGCCTCATTGGTTTTGAGTGTATTAAAAAAAATCTATAAATATTAAGAATTTATTTTATGGACATGTTTTGGCAATTTCCAGAGAAAATTGTTAATGGCGCATTTTTAACACTCAGAAGAAGGCTGACAAAAAAAAAAATCTCTTATCGTTGTCGTCGTCGTCGTCTGTGCAACAACTCCAATGGAGAGCATTGGCAGCCACCGTTACAGCTCTCCCTTCACCTTCATCACCACCAGAAACTCCTCCTCCTCCTCTCTTCCTAAACTCCTTCACTTCACTCCCACAGTATTCCACCAATCAGATCCACTCAGAACCTCTCGTCGTCGTCTCACCTGCTTTGCTTCTTCCTCCTCCTCTTCCTCACCCACCATGTAAAGTCTCTTCCTTTTCTATCAAAAATCCTTTTTTTTTCTTTTCTAAATTTCAAATTTCGAAACTTTGACCCGACCCAGTGAGGAGCAAACCCGGAAGAACAAGGACGTGTCGGAAGGAGCGAAAGTGAAGCTGAACGTGAGGCTCAACCACCAAGTCGCGTTCGGCGAGCACGTGGCGATGTTCGGATCAGCCGAAGAGATCGGCTCATGGAAGGAGAAGTCTCCTCTCGACTGGACAGAGAACGGATGGGTCTGCTCGCTCGAGCTCACCGGAGGAGGCCAGGAGGCTCTCGAGTTCAAGTTCGTCGTCGTGAGACACGACGGCTCTCTCTCTTGGGAGTCCGGTGACAATCGTGTCCTCAAGCTTCCAAAGTCAGGAGCTTTCTCCGTCGTTTGCCACTGGGATGCTACTGGAGAGGCCCTTGATGTCGTCGTCGTCCCTCAGGAGGAGGAGAGTGATAGCGAGAGTGATGGTGATGAAGAAGTGGAGGTTCGGAAGAGCACGTTGGGTGGGGAGTGGCGAGGGAAAGAGGCTTCCTTTATGAGTTCTAATGAGCATGGAAGCAGAGAAGTTGGGAGGAGTTGGGATGCTACTGGTCTTGAAGGCCCAGGGCTGAAGATGGTGGAAGGTGATCGTAACTCTAGGAACTGGTGGAGAAAGGTATTATTACTATGAGTTTGGATGTGTACTCTAGGAGGTGGTTAGAAGCCTTATAGAGAATTATTGTTTAGGCGGGAGTCTAGACCGTTTTTTCTTAAATTGGTTTTAAAGAATTGTTTCAGGCGCCGTCTAGACCGATTTTTAAGCTTTTTACTTTTGGATGAAACATCTCTTATTTAGTTAAAAAAAAAAGCAATGTTCAATAAATCGCTAGGAGGTGGTTAGGTGCCTTATAGAGAATTATTGTTTAGGCAGGCGTATAGACTGATTAACCGAATTGCTGACTAGGCGCTGCCTAGACTGATTTTTAAGCTTTCACTTTTTGGATGAAACATCTCTTATTTGTTGAATCTGTTCATGTGCTCAAGCTTGAAATGGTGAGGGAGGTTATCGTTGGGAGTGTTGAGAGGGAGGAAAGATTGAAGGCGCTCATATTCTCTGCAGTTTACTTGAAGGTTTCTCCTTTTTTTTTTATTTCTTTATAGACTAATCTATCTTCTTCTCTCATGTATCTATCTGGGAGTTCACCTTGTTTTGTCTTATGCAGTGGATAAACACAGGTCAGATTCCATGTTTTGAAGATGGAGGGCATCACCGTCCCAACCATCATGCTGAGATCTCCAGACTTATATTCCGTGAGCTGGAGAACATTTGCAGCAAGAAAGATGCTACACCAGAGGTGACCCACAATTTTTTTAACCGTCTAAGTTTGACTGAGTTGTAAGTAACTTCTATAAGTTGTTTGGTACTAGGAAGTGCTTGTTGCTAGGAAAATCCATCCGTGTTTGCCATCTTTCAAAGCAGAGTTTACTGCATCAGTCCCTCTAACTAGAATCAGAGACATCGCCCATCGCAATGACATTCCTCATGATCTCAAGGTAGTACTACTAATACTCTCTCTTTACCTGTTACTGTCATAGTACTTCATGTTAACACAATCTTTGTTACAGCAAGAGATCAAGCATACCATACAAAACAAGCTTCACCGGAATGCGGGTCCAGAAGATCTAATTGCAACAGAAGCAATGCTTAAAAGGATCACTGAGACCGCAGGAAAATACAGTGGAGACTTTGTGGAGCAGTTCAAAATATTCCATAATGAGCTTAAGGATTTCTTTAATGCTGGAAGGTATTTTCTGAAGCCAACTATTCTTTTTATCAATAGGAAGGTAATAGCGCCGCCATTTTGTAATCTTGTTGCAGCCTCACTGAACAACTTGATTCTATGAAAATATCTATGGATGAGAGAGGTCTTTCTGCTCTCAATTTATTTCTCGAATGTAAAGAGGTAAGCTGTGTCCATAGAATCACAATCATTGCAAAGTTTGTTATTGCAGTCTCTTCTTTCATTAGTCTTGATTGCATAAATTTTATATTTACCACAGCGCCTTGACGCATCAGGAGAATCAAGCAATGTTTTGGAGTTGATTAAAACTATGCATTCTCTGGCTTCTCTAAGAGAAACAATTGTTAAGGAACTCAATAGCGGCTTGCGTAACGATGCTCCTGATACTGCCATTGCAATGCGCCAGAAGGTGAGCTTTTTTTTATTTATTTTTAAAACTCATTCAGCGTTATCAATGTAGCAGTTTGTTTATTTTATATTGTTTGCTACCTTTGAATAGTGGCGTCTTTGTGAGATTGGCCTGGAGGACTACTTTTTTGTTCTACTAAGCAGGTCTGCCTAAGATTTTTTTAATTTCTTTTGTGATTTATTTCTCTGCCCTCACTGTCTTGACAATGGTTTTTGAGTAGATTCCTCAACGCTCTTGAAACTATGGGAGGAGCTGTTCAACTGGCGAAAGATGTGGAATCAAAAGATGTTTCCTCGTGGAATGATCCTCTAGATGCTTTGGTCTTGGGTGTTCACCAAGTAGGTCTATCTGGTTGGAAGCAGGAAGAATGTTTAGCCATTGGAAATGAACTCCTAGCGTGGAGAGAGAGAGACCTACTTGAGAAAGAAGGTTACTTCCCTTCTCTCACTTATGTCTACTCTTTTCTATGTAACTCTTCCTGCTCATTATTTTTTTCTTTCATGTAGGGGAAGAGAATGGAAAAACCATTTGGGCCATGAGGCTGAAAGCAACACTTGATCGAGCAAGGAGATTGACATCAGAATATTCTGATTTACTTCTTCATATATTCCCTCCTAATGTTGAGGTACACATTATCAACATGCCTTAACATTCTGAAGTTAGTGATGCAACTTCCATTGTAGTTCAAATTCGTTAGGCCACATTGGTTTAATCATCACTCTAAAACGTGCTTCTCATTTTAGATATTAGGAAGAGCTCTAGGTATTCCAGAGAACAGTGTCAAGACCTATACAGAAGCAGAGATTCGTGCTGGGTAAGTCTGTCCTTTACTAGCAACCTAATGAAATCATTTGAGAATATTTTTTTATATTTGTTTTTGCTTCAAATCTGAGTCTCTGGCTGTTGTGGTACTGCTGCACAGTATAATTTTCCAGGTCTCGAAGCTCTGCACTGTTCTTCTAAAAGCTGTAAGAAATACACTTGGTTCTGAGGGTTGGGACGTCATTGTACCTGGATCAACTTCTGGGACATTAGTTCAGGTACATGGAGAAAGCAAATGAATACATAGTTTCGGTTTTCACTTTATAACTTTGGGATACATTTTTAGTTTCTTAGAAGGAAACAATTTACTGATATTTTTAGTTTAGTTTTTCACTTGTGAACCTCTTCATAAGCACAACTTTTACTGATATTTGCAAATGCATAAAACAATTTACTTTGTGGCTGCAGGTGGATAGCATTGTGCCAGGTTCATTACCATCAGCTGATGGTGGTGGTCCCATTATTCTATTGGTCAACAAAGCTGATGGCGATGAAGAGGTTCTTTTTGACCCCAACATTCAACCTCACTGTGATTCGTTACATCACAACTAAACTTGTAAACATGCTTTGACACAGGTAAGTGCTGCTAATGGGAACATAGCTGGAGTCATGCTTCTCCAGGAACTGCCTCACTTGTCTCACCTTGGCGTTAGAGCACGGCAGGAGAAAATAGTCTTTGTGACATGTGATGACGATGAAAAGGTGGCTGATATGCGGCGACTTGTGGGAAAATATGTGAGGTAAAAGTTCGTCTGACGTTATAATGTGAAAATAGTCTCTAATGTTGTTTATGATGTGAACCTTAACAGTTTGGAAGCATCTCCAAGCCATGTGACACTGAAACCTTCAACTGAAGAAGAGAGGAGTCATACTCCCAAATCCAATGCTACTACCAAGAAAAGTGTATCTGTCGAAGATTCAAAGGCTGTATCCTCATCTTCTGATAGCCTCCTTTACTCATCCAAGGTCCAACTTTTGATATCACTCTGGCTCTCCTACACTGATCACATACTGATTGGTATAAAACGTTGTTACACAGGATATACCTAGTGGAGGAATCATAGAACTTGCTGATTCAGATGCATCAACATCTGGTTCAAAAGCTGCTGCATGTGGTCTTCTTGCATCTCTAGCAGCAGCCTCTACTAGAGGTAAAAGTAGGCTTCCCCGGTTTGTGTAGTTCGGTTCTGGTAGTCCAGTTTTTTGGTCAGTTCGGTTCAACATAAATTCTTACGGTTTGGTTCGGTATTTGGTTAGTTTGGTTTTTGCAAATCCTACCAAATACCAATTTATTTTTTGGTTATATTTGGTTTAATTTTGTTAATATTTCAAATAAATTTGGTTAAGTTTGGTTAGATCAGGTTAGTCCGATTTGAAATTTGGTTAGTCTAGTTCATGTTTTTGGTATGGTCTTGGTTATAATTTCTTTTAACGAAAATCGAACTGAACCGAAAATCAAACTTTTTTAGAAAACCTACTCCTAACCGTACTAACTAGAAATTTCGGTTTGGTTTGGTCCGGTTCAGAAGTTTTCGACTAGAAAAATATCTTCTCTCTCTCTCTAAATTGCTTTGTCTGGTTTTATGACGAATCTGCAGTGCATAGCGAACATGGAGTTCCAGCATCATTCAAGGTTCCAACCGGAGTTGTCATACCTTTTGGCTCCATGGAGTTAGCCTTAAAGCAAAGCAACTCAGAAGAAAAGTTCACATCTCTGCTAGAAAAGTTAGAAACCGCCACACCTGAAGACGGTGAGCTAGACATCAAATGTGATCAGATCAACGAAGTGATGAACTCACTGCAAGTTCCCAAAGAAACAATCAGCACCATTAGCAAAGCCTTCCCCAAAGACGCTCGACTCATCGTTCGTTCAAGCGCCAACGTTGAGGACTTAGCAGGAATGTCAGCAGCAGGACTCTACGAATCAATCCCCAACGTGAGTCCATCAGACCCTTCGGTCTTCTCTGCTTCCGTTTGCCGAGTTTGGGGTTCTCTCTACACGAGGAGAGCTGTTCTAAGCCGTAGAGCCGCTGGTGTCTCTCAGAGAGAAGCTTCCATGGCGGTTCTCGTTCAAGAAATGCTTTCTCCCGACTTATCTTTCGTCCTCCACACGGTGAGTCCTTCTGATCCAGGCAGTAGTAACCTCGTGGAAGCTGAGATTGCTCCTGGTTTGGGTGAGACTTTAGCTTCGGGGACGAGAGGAACACCGTGGAGACTCGCTTCGGGTAAGCTTGATGGGGTTGTGCAGACGTTAGCGTTTGCTAACTTCAGTGAAGAGCTTCTTGTGTCAGGGAAAGGTCCTGCTGATGGCAAGTATGTTCGGTTAACCGTTGACTATAGCAAGAAACGGTTAACGGTTGACTCGGTGTTTAGACAGAAACTTGGTCAGAGACTCGGTTCGGTTGGTTTCTTCTTGGAAAGGAACTTTGGTTGTGCACAAGACGTTGAAGGTTGTTTGGTTGGTGAAGATGTTTACATTGTTCAGTCAAGGCCACAACCTCTGTAAAAAACTTTTTTTTTTACTTTTATATAAAATAATAAAAAATGTCAGAAATCAATTCGGCATTTGCGTATGTTTAATAATGAGATGTATATTTACTATACATTTTTGAAATCATGTTTGCGGAGTTATCAGATTTTAAATTATTAACTTAACTAATAAATATATTTGAGGAAAAGATACAATCTGTAGAAGATTTTGTTATATCATTCTTTCAATGTTTTGTTAAAAAGTAATACGTAGATATTTAATAATCTCAGAACTTTCAATGAATTTTAGAATTTTTCTTCTTTTATGGAGATTACAACTGAATCAAAAGTTAATCATATAATATGATATTTATTGCTAAAATTAGCAGGAAACATCTTTAAAATTGATTATTTGCTATTCATGTCTCTTACTCACATGGTGTTTTGGCTAATTAATATCTCAAGAGATTGACATTTATTGATCTAAATCTAAACCCTAAGTATCATGAAAAAGTTAAAGGATCTTGATCAATCTTGGTGTAATAAAAAATGGAAAATACCACTAGATCTCCTCAGAATCCAAAACACAATCTAGATGATCCTGTTTTTGTGTTATATAACAACTGGTCTTCTCCTTTTAATTAGAGACTGCAACGAGTTTTTGAGTTTCTGTCACAAACATATTTTCTTAGAAGTTTTTTTTGCGATGGCTGGTGAAGTTCCAAATTTGGCAGAGTCGAAGTTAACAGCTTTGGTCGTCGATGACAACTTCGTAAACCAAAGCATACATCACAAATTGTTGGACCGTCTAGGGATTAAAAACGACGTGGTTTGTAATGGTCAAGAAGCTGTGGATGTTCATTGTTCCGGTAGAAACTATGATCTCATTCTCATGGACATGGACATGCCCATCATGAACGGTATTCAGGTATATTCATTCATACTTCAAGCATTAAATTTAAATCCCATCCACAATAAAGAAGCCGTAGGAAACTGATCTACTTAATGTTTTTATTAGTGTTTTTAAAATTCGGCTTAGATAGCACATAAAACAGCAAATTAGTCATAAGCGAATTGATTTTTTCACAAGGATTTTAAGAAAATCGATCTATGCTGTGCTTAGGCGTCAGTTTACGCACTAATCCCATATAAAACCTCTAATTGATGCTTAACAATTTTTAACATTGATTTTTATTATTTCCGAAAACCGCATATGGTATATATATGTAACTAATTGATTGTTTCTTTTATTGAATAAAAATTTGTATTAGGCGACAAAGAGACTAAGAGAGATGGGGATAGAGAGCAAGATAGCAGGAGTAACAACTAGAGCTGAGGAAGAAGAGGTGAAAGAATTTATGGAAGCTGGACTTAATGACTTTCAAGAGAAACCTCTCACCATCTCTAAACTTGTTTCTATTCTTCGTAATCTTGATTTTTATGTCCAAGCCTAGTTAATAATGTTTATTTGTTAACCTTCAGTTTGTGACATATAGTTTTGAATATCCGTACAATAATAGGAATTGCCAATACCAAGTCGATAAAGCTTCCGAGCAAGTCAAGCTTTGTTTACATAATACTTGTTTGATGTTTTAGGTTTATGATCCAAATATATCATCATGCATCATATATCACGAGATCATCACCTCTGTCATTTTTTAGATGTTAACAAATCAAGATGCTTCATGGGAATCAGTGATATGTGTCACGTGAGTAGACCTAACTTCAATCCTTAATTCCGAAGTACCTTGACCTATGAAAAAGTGTGACACAAAAGCAAGAACTTCAATCAAATTTACGATCACTTGATTCATCATTTATTACAGTTATATGCAAGTAGGGTTTGGTACGGATCGGATATCCGGGTTCTTGGAAATGTTTTTTTATTTATTTCGTATGTTACGGATATTAATTTTTTCGATTTTTTTTACTCCGGAAAAATAAGGATATCCGGAAAATCGGATATCTAGACAACCGGATATCCAAAAATATGCAGATATTTACGAATACTTAAGGCTATATCATTTCGTTTTAGTTAATACAAACAATTTAGAAAAAAATAGATAAATTTGTTCTTTAAAATATTTTTATATGACATACAAAATAAAAGTAAAGAAGAAGTCGAAACTATATGTTTGTAAATTTTAAAATTAGTTATAAGAAAGACAAACTTAAGAAAAATTTATAGATATCATAAAAATCTCTTGTTTTTATATCTATTTTAATACATTTATAAGTAACAATATGAATATAATTTATTAAACTATATGTTAAAATGATAATTATATAACTCATACATTTTAAACTCTACATTTAATCAATATATATATAATTTATTAAATCATATGTTAAAATGACAATTATATAAGCTCATACATTTGAAATTCTACATTTAATCAATATATATATATATATATATATATATATATATATATATAGCTATCGGAGTGGAGCAGATATCCGGTAATAAATTTTTAATATTTGTGATTTATTTCGTTTTAACGGATATTGAATTTTAGTATTTGATTTGCTTTAAAACTTTAAGCATATCCGAACTTTTTTGATCGAATCGAACCGAATCAAATTTAACGAATAAAAATTCTCATTTCTAGCTCTAAATGATCATTTCACAGTCACTAATATACTCATGTTGCAGCTCACTTTTTGATGTATATAAGTAAAAGGTAACTTAAGAATCTAACATAAAGGCCGTGGAAACTGATGCTTTGTTATATCATATATCTATAGTATATAGTTCGCCAGTTCGGTAGAATCTTTAGGACACAAGAGTATGAATGTGTGTATGTGAATGTGATGATTACTATGTTAGCCAATACTAATAAACTATGCCTCACATATTTCATATTTTCCAGTCATTAGATAACATATCAAGAATTCAATTAAAATAATCGTCAGCCAATCGTATTTATGTCAAACCAGGATGTCTAACTGTAAAGTAGATCATGGAATTATAAACTGTAAACTTGTACTGATATCGAAGACTGACATGTGTCTATATACAATAAAATCTTAATCTTAAACAATAACGTAAAATCTTGATCTTAAAGGTATTAGAAACTTCTACTATATATATAGGATTCTATATCTTAAAAGTTAATACTAACACAAAAATATAGAAAACAAAAAACTAACAGAAATAACATATATACTATGTATAGAGGTAGAAACTCAATATATAAATGCCTTCCTATCTATCACCAATGCACACATCTCATACAACAAATACAAATTCTAGAGTTCCGTTTTGAACAGAAAAAACTTGTAACAGAAAAATGGCGAGAAAAGTTTACATGGTCATCGCATTGATAATGATGGGATTTTTTTTACTAGCATGCAATGGAATAAATGCTGCTGATGGTGATGATAGTAAGCCAACGCAAGATTTAAGATTCTTTTGCTTCAGAAACTGTTCCATTAATTGTGGCAAACAAAACAAACCTTGTTATCAAGATTGTTTGCCAAAATGTGATCTCCCAAGACGACATGCTAAACCAGCAATATCTCCATCACCTTTCTCCTCCTTTTGATCTTCTTTCTTTTATTTGTGATTTGTCTTTGAGTTATTTCTATATTGATCGAGTCAACTGATAAAGATATATGTATTCTATATATGTTATATCAAGAAGAAAAATTGAACATTATGATAAATTTTTGATTACATATCTGGTATTTTTGTGACACGCCCTTTCAAACTTTTTTCTTGTTATTCACATACTACCTTCAGTGAAAACACATAAGATCACGATTCACATATAACAACAGAAATGCACATAATACATTGATTAAGTATGAGAGGTTTAACAAACATATAAACTAATTTATTTACTGTAAAACACTACCTAATTTATTTACTGTTGAACAAAAAAAAACTGTAAAAACACTACAATTTTTTTTGCCTAATGCCACTCGATTTTTTTTTTTAAATGATCTCATTTCAATTTAAATCATAATAAAACCAAATAAGTGCAAAATGAGTTTAATAATGGATATCCAATTTTGATTCACATATAATTTTATATATAAATTTAATCAAACAAAGAATATTAAAAACAAAAATTAAATTTATATATAAACATCTATATATATATAAATTATAACATTTATAAAATAAAGGTTTTGTTAAACAAAATTAATAGTGTTTTGAATCAAAGTTCAAATCTAGTTATTGTTATAATACACACTAAGATTTTGATCCGAACTTTCAATGTGCGGGATAATTTTCAGTGAAAATTTTATATAATTGCATTTTCTCGTTATTTTGAGTAGGCTTGAGCATAAATCCGCATCCTGAAGTCCGAATCGAAACCTGAAACAAAAAAACAATCCATACGAAGTCTGAAATGTCAGAAATACCAGAATGAGTTTTGTAGGATGGTATAAGACATATCCGAACCCGAAGTGTTACTAGTCTAACTCAAACGGATAACCAAAAAATGAAATAAGTATTTTATATAAACCTGAAATCCAATTCTTTATAACTAAGTATTTATTTCTTATGTTTTGTTCAAAATTTTTGGATTTAACTTTAGATGTATCCAAACCCGAACCAATATGACCCATATCCAAACGATATATGATTATTTTATGAGTTTTAGATTGTAATACAAATTAGAACCAAAATTGATGTGTTATATTCATATTTACAAATTTATCAAAATAAGGCATATAAAGTGATACAAATTACAACCGTAATTCAAAATACTCAGCCCGTATCTCGACGGGCACGTAATAATAGTAGCTAACTATTAATAGTTATTTTATGATATATATATATATATATTTCATACTCTTATCTATTCGAATTATATTATTATTTATTCAGTGAGAGTTTTGAATAATTTGTTTCTTGCATTTGGATTAAAGTATATTTGTATATATACAAATTAGTTGCATATATAATTATTTTTGTATTAATAAATAAAATATAATTGATTAGTTACTTATATTTAGTGTTTATATAAATTGAATTCCTTAATTTTAAGCTAGGGTATATATTTAATAATTAAGTTAGGTATATGTATAAATAATAGGGAAGTTACTTAAATGTAATACTCCAACCTATACTATTTGTAAATAGATAAAGTTGATTCTATTTTTACAGTATTGATTTTACTTAATATATAATTGTGTTTTAATTTGTTTTGTAATTGAAGGAATTTTTAAGATTGGCTTTTTGTAATTTCATAAAATTGAATTCATGGGATTATTTTCTATATAATAAACTACAAAAAGAAAAAATCTACAAACTTTAATCAAACCTAAATAGTACTAAAAATCTGTAAGTCTTAATATTTATATATATATATATATACAACATAGTATACCTATAATAATAATACATAACAATTTAGAATTTTTATGGTTAAGATTATTTAGAATATTTTTAATTTATATTTTAGACATCTAAAGTATAAAGTTACTCAAAATTTACAAAATGTAAATATTAATATATGTTCATGAGTTTAAAATTTTTATCGGTAATGTTCATCTATAAAACTTCATACTTATCACTATTTCAGTCTTTTCTACTATTTTTGCAAATCCATAAATATAAAGTTATAAAAAAAACCATGAAAGTATGTATACATATTAAGATGAAGAACTAAAATAATGCAATGAATAAAGCTAATCAAATTTAGTTTAACTATAATCAAAAGTAATGTGGTTCGAAGAAACATGTGTAACTCAATACAATCCACAAAATAAGTAACTTAAATAATCTAAAATTTTATGTTCGAAATTAAAAGTCTAATCGCCAAAAAAATTGTAATCAAAATTTTAATCTATTTCAGAACAAAATATAATATGGTTGAACTTGAAGAAGAAAATACAGTTCAATATACCAAAGTAACAATCAAATCGATTAAAATTATATATCCAACTTACATGTCTAATTGAAATAATATAATATTATTTATAATAAATCATACATAAATAAAAAAATAATTTAAATTTAAATTAGAACATTAAGATTTTAAAATATATTTTATTTTCTAAATATTTATATCCGTGCATGAACACGGAAAAATCACATAGTTGATATATAAAAGTTCGGCTATTGCTCATTGTAGAATCATAATTAAAGAACCGTAGATTTTGGATTTAAATTTTATTAAGACCCATGAGACAACAATGGTTTCTTGTTCATTAAAGAATCAATACTAGAAAACTGTACATCGCATGTTTTCGTATTTTTCCAAGTCACAGAATGCCAACAAGAAATGAAATAACAAGAATGCAGTTCAA
Source organism: Raphanus sativus (assembly GCF_000801105.2). Classification (NCBI taxonomy): domain Eukaryota; kingdom Viridiplantae; phylum Streptophyta; class Magnoliopsida; order Brassicales; family Brassicaceae; genus Raphanus; species Raphanus sativus. The sequence continues at coordinate 14,812,235 of NC_079516.1, forward strand.
GCAACAGTTGGCAAATCCTATTTTTGTCAAGCCAGACATAAATCTAACCAAACTAAACATATCAAAAATCACAAACATAAACAACAAATATACTATATATAGAGGCAAAAACTCAATATATAAACGCCTTCCTCTCTATCACCAATCTACACATCTCATACAACAAACACAAGTCCTAGAGTTTTGTTTTAAACAGAAGAAACTTGTAAGAGAAAAATGGCGGGAAAAGTGTATACGATTATGGCACTGATAATGATGGGATTTGTTTTACAAGCATGCAATGGAATGAGTGTTGATGTTGATGATGGCGATGATATCAAGCCAACGCAAGATTCAAGATTCTTTTGCTTCAGAGTCTGTTCCATTAATTGTGGCAAACAAAACAAGCCTTGTTATCAAGATTGTTTGCCAAAATGTGGTCTCCCAAGACGATTTGCTAAACCAACAACATCTTCATCACCTTCAACCACCGTTTGATCCTTTTTTTGTTCTTCTATTTGTGATTTGTCTTTAAATCTGTCTATATTGATCGAGGTTTATCAAGAAGAAAAAAATTGAGAATCATGATAAACTATGATTATGTATCTGATACTTGTGTGACAAGTCTATTCAAACTTGATTTTTCTACTATAAGGACATAGACACCTTGTCAATACAAATGTGATCACATATAACAATAGAGATGCACAAAAAGGAGTAGTGTACATAGACTTACTAACGCTTAATCATAGCAAAACTCAGAAACATGGAATCTGATCGTTATAATAACCATCCATCAGCTTTAGCATATTTCCCAAGCAATCTCTGAAAATACCATTTGAGGAAAACCTTCTCCCTTGCTTACTTTCTGCACTATGTTTGTAGTTAGACCTTTGAATGAAGTATACATCCTCAGTGATTGCACTCTCTACCGTCTGAAACAAATGGTTGAAGCAAGAACTAAAGGATAAGGATCTCTCCCTATCTCTTTCTTTCAAGAGCAGAAACCATTAACTAAGAACAGTTTAAAACCCTCTCTTGTCAGGACAATCTGCTGTCATGTGTCCTGAACTTCCACAATTGAAGCAAGCACCTCCAAAACTCCTAATTTACATACATCAACCAATCAGTTGATGAGGGCAAGTGTGAAGATTTTAACATAGATTAGTTTTAAAGCTCAAAAAACTCCTAATTCCATTGTTTGTACTTGATGGAATTTGTGAGATTGGCCTTCTTATTTATTTCAGAAACTTGAAAATCATGGGATCTTATGATATATTAATACTAATTTGTCTTTATGTAACACTTTTGTTTTTTCACAGCTAGTACGTATAATTCGTCAAATCATTAAATTTCTGTTTTAGTAAATTTACTATGAAAATTCTTGGAATTTTCAAATGATTATGTATTCAAAAATGTTCTAAATAGTACTGGATTATAAATAGATATGGAAAATGTTAGTTTCACTCATTTACAAGTCAGAAGAGAGGATCTTACTGTGCATCGCATATTTTTCCAAGTCACAAAATGCCATAACAAGAAATGAAATAACAAGAATGCAGTTCAAACAACAGTTAGCAAATCCTATTTATGTCATGCCAGACATGAATCTAACCAAACTAAACATATCAAAGAACAAAAATCACAAACAGAAACAACAAAATATACTATATATAGAGGCAAAAACTCAATATATAAACGTCTTCCTCTCTATAACCGATCTACACATCTCAATACAACAAACACAAATCCTAGAGTTTTGTTTTAAACAGAAGAAACTTGTAAGAGAAAAATGGCGGGAAAAGTGTATACGATTATGGCATTGATAATGATGGGATTTGTTTTACAAGCATGCAATGGAATGAGTGTTGATGTTGATGATGGTGATGATATCAGGCCAACGCAAGATTCAAGATTCTTTTGCTTCAGAGTCTGTTCCATTAACTGTGGCAAACAAAACAAGCCTTGTTATCAAGATTGTTTGCCAAAATGTGGTCTCCCAAGACGATTTGCTAAACCAACAACATCTTCATCACCTTCAACCACCGTTTGATCCTTTTTTTTCTATTTGTAATTTGTCTTTAAAACTATCTATATTGATCGAGCTAACGGCTAAAGATGTCTTTAGTGTTTATCAAGAATAAGAAAATTGAGAATCATGATAAACTATGATTATGTATCTTATACTTGTGTGACAAGTCTATTCAGAACTTGATTTTCTATTATAAGGACATAGACACCTTGTCAATACAAATGTGATCACATATAGCAATAGAGATGCACAAAAAGGAGTAGTGTACATAGACTTACTAAACGCTTAATCATTGCAAAACTCAGAAACATGGAATCTGATCATTATAATAACCATCCATCAGCTTTGGCATGTTTCCCAAGCAAACTCTGAAAATGCCATTTGAGGAAAACCTTCTCCCTTGCTTACTTTCTGCACTATGTTTGTAGTTAGACCTTGACTGAAGTATACATCCTCAGTGATTGCACTCTCTACCGTCTGAAACAAATGGTTGAAGCAAGAACTAAAGGATAAGGATCTCTCCCTCTCTCTCTCTCTCTCTTTCAAGAGCAAAAACCATTAACTAAGAATAGTTTAAAACCCTCTCTTGTCAGGACAATCTGCTGCCTTGTGTCCTGAACTTCCACAATTTGAAGCAAGCACCTCCAAAACTCCTAATTTACATACATCAACCAATCAGTTGATGAGGGCAAGTATGAAGATTTTAACATAGATTCGTTTAAATTTAAAAAAAAACTCACCTCTCCCGGGAAGGAGCTCTGCTGCTTGATGATGATCTTCTATCACTACCACCGCCAATCAACCAATCATCAGAACTTCCCCTGGAACCTCCACCACCACGTGACCAGCTGCTTCCTCCACCACCACTGCTTCTACCTCTTCTGTAATCATCACCTCCCCAACTATCACGTCCTCGTGATGAACCTCCTCTACCGCCAAATCTTGACCCTCTAGAACCTCCTCCCCTCCTCCTCCTCTAGGCATCATGTCTCTGCTAGAGAACCGTCCATAGTTATCACTAGACGGTCCATCATCTTGCAGAGGAGGCAACTACAATCAAAACCCAAAAGATGTCAAGCGTTGTTAGTCAAAAAGGAACTTAATGTGAATATATTATGTGGTGGTATCAAAAACCTTTGTTATCATGGAGACACTGTTTCCTTCTGGCATCTCTTTCTCTAATAGCTCTTTCTCTAAATAGGCATGGAACATTTTATTTTCACTCATTTACAAGTCAAAAGAGAGGTCCAAGTTAATACAAATTATTGTTTTAATGTAAAAAAATGTAAAAGAAAAAAAGAAGCAAAAAAGGTTCACGTCGAAGTCTTCTGGTAAGCATGATTAACAAAAGTTAATAACACTGAATCTAGAGTTTTGGAGAGTCCAAGTCAATCTTGCCAATGAGATGATGGAAGTGTGTTGGACAGAGCGGCTTAGTCAATTCAACGAATTGATGTTCAGTATTAATATGTAAAAGTTTGGTTCGGCTATTGCTCATTGTAGAATCATTAATTAAAGAACCGTATAATTTTTTTGGATTTAAAATTTATTAAGATCCATGAGACAACAATGGTTTCTTGTTCATTAAAGAATCAATACTAGAAAACTGTACATCGCATGTTTTCATATTTTTCCAAGTCACAAAATGCCATAACAAGAATGCAGTTTAAACAACAGTTAGCAAGTCCTATTTATGTCATGCCAGACATAAATCTAACCAAACTAAACATATCAAAAAACAAAAATCACAAACAGAAACAACAAATATACTATATATAGAGGCAAAAACTCAATATATAAACGTCTTCCTCTCTATAACCGATCTACACATCTCAATACAACAAACACAAATCCTAGAGTTTTGTTTTAAACAGAAGAAACTTGTAAGAGAAAAATGGCGGGAAAAGTGTATACGATTATGGCATTGATAATGATGGGATTTGTTTTACAAGCATGCAATGGAATGAGTGTTGATGTTGATGATGGTGATGATATCAGGCCAACGCAAGATTCAAGATTCTTTTGCTTCAGAGTCTGTTCCATTAACTGTGGCAAACAAAACAAGCCTTGTTATCAAGATTGTTTGCCAAAATGTGGTCTCCCAAGACGATTTGCTAAACCAACAACATCTTCATCACCTTCAACCACCGTTTGATCCTTTTTTTTCTTTTGTAATTTGTCTTTAAAACTATCAATATTGATCGAGCTAACGGCTAAAAATGTCTTTAGTGTTTATCAAGAATAAGAAAATTGAGAATCATGATAAACTATGATTATGTATCTTATACTTGTGTGACAAGTCTATTCAGAACTTGATTTTCTATTACAAGGACATAGCACCTTGTCAGTACAAATGTGATCACATATAGCAGTAGAGATGCACAAAAAGGAGTAGTGTACATAGACTTACTAAACGCTTAATCATTGCAAAACTCAGAAACATGGAATCTGATCATTATAATAACCATCCATCGGCTTTGGCATGTTTCTGAAGCAATCTCTGAAAATGCCATTTGAGGAAAACCTTCTCTCTTGCTTACTTTCTGCACTATGCTTGTAATTAGACCTTGTCTGAAGTATACATCCTCAGTGATTGCACTCTAACCGTCTGAAACAAACAGTTGAAGCAAGAACGAATATGTATCAAGAACACCAAAAAGGACAAGGATCTCTCTCTTTCTCGCTCAAGAGCAGAACACTTTAAAACCCTCTCTTGTCAGGACAATCTGCTGCCCTGTGTCCTGAACTTCCACAATTGAAGCAAGCACCTCCAAAACTCCTAATTTACATACATCAAACAATCAGTTGATGAGGGCAAGTGTGAAGATTTTAACATAAGATTCGTTTAAAGCTCAAAAAAAAAAAACTCACCTCTCCCGGGAAGGAGCTCTGCTGCTTGATGATCTTCTGTCACTACCACCGCCAATCAACCAATCATCAGAACTCCCTCTGGAACCACCACCACGGGACCAGCTGCTTCCTCCAGCTCCACTGCTTCTACCTCTTCTGTTATCATCACCTCCCCAACTATCACGTCCTCGTGATGAACCTCCTCTACCGCTAAATCTTGACCCTCTAGAACCTCCTCCTCCTCCTCTAGACATCCTGTCTCTGCTTGAGAACCGCCCATAGTTATCACTAGACGGTCCATCGTCTTGCAGCGGAGGTAACTACAATCAAAACCCTTTGTTATTAGGCAAAAAGAACTTAATGAGAATATGTTATGTGGTATCGAAAACCTTTGTTATCATGGAGACACTGTTTCCTTCTGGCATTTCTTTCTCTAGTAGCTCTTTCGCAATGTCCTCTGGTAGATCAAAAACAGCTCCTTGCACCTGATATATTGTTAGCAGAAACAGAGATATCTATAAGACTATAGTTTTGAAAAAACACTGCTGATATAACTATCATTTCAATGATACTGACCCTTTCATCTGCAATCAAGAAGATCTTTCCAACTTCATCTGCAGCTGGACCGTATACATCAGAAAGAAAACCAGTGACAGACCTCGCAGACAAGAAGCCTCTAGAGTTTGTTGGATCTCGTATCAATTGCAAAGTCACCCATCCCTGAAGTTAAAAAAAGTAAAACTTCAACTCATGAAGTGTCGAACCTTCCAAGACTCTCAAGAAGCTATACAAAATCAAGAACCTGCTCATGACTGAGGAGAGATCTAGATGAAGGAGGCTGAGAGAAACCGCTGAGGTGAGCTAGAGCTGCAGCCAAAGCATCTGTTCCTTTGTCCTCAAATAATTTTCGAGCAGTTGCTGAGAAAAACTTGATAGACTCAGGGTGAACACCGTTTAGAGTAGCCACCACTTGGTCTGCTGACGCTTCCAACACGTCTCCAACGGTTGGTGGGCTAATAAACTCAAATCTGCAGCCTACATCACGCTCCAGAGACCTCACCGTTCTCTTCTGACTACTGGAGTGCATTAGAATGGCCGAGCCTTCTTTCCCTGCACGCCCAGTGCGACCAGAACGGTGCACAAAGGTCTCCGGGTCATTAGGAAGTTCATAGTGGATGACAAGATCTACGTTGGGGATGTCAAGTCCACGAGATGCAACATCAGTGGCAACTAGAACCGTGAACTTCCCTTGGCGGAAACCGTTGAGCGTTCTCTCTCTTTGATGCTGAGAGATATCTCCATGAAGCGCTTCAGAAGCTATACTGTTTGATAACGCTAGAGACACCTCGTCTGCATCTCTCTTTGTCTGTGTAAACACAATGGTCTTGCCACCCTTTGCATACACCTTCAAAGATTTAAAAACAGAACAAATCAATACAGAACTAAAGACACCAAGCAATCTATCAGCTGAGTCATACTGTTATAAGATCGCTTAGAATAGTGCGCTTTGATGTCGATGTGGCTGAGATTGCATAGAGTTTGATCCTCTCTGCAAGCTTCTCATCTTGGTCACCAACCAGATCAATATTCAATGGATTGTCAAGGTACTTCCTAGCCAGCTTCTTCACCCAAGTAGGCATAGTTGCTGAGAAAAGCATGTTCTGTCTCTTCTGAGGGAGATTCTCAAGAATCGACTCAACGGCCTCCTCGAACCCAACAGCAAGCATCTGGTCAGCTTCATCGAGCACCAAGTACTCGACTTCGCCTAGCTTGAGGCTCCTTCCTTCGATCAAGTCGATGATTCTTCCAGGAGTTCCAACAACAACATCGACGCCACGAGACAGAGCACTCTGCTGAATGGTGTAAGAGACGCCACCGTATACACAAACAGTGCTTAAATAAGGCGCAGACTCTTTGATCTCCTTCTCCACTTGCTTGGCTAGTTCTCGTGTAGGTGCAAGGACGAGGAACTTGGGAAGACGACCAGACTTCCTACTCATAGAAACAAAACAAAACATTTACAAAAACATCAATGTAAACCAATGTTCTAAAAATGTCTACAGGGCAGCAATTTATGCAAATTCAAATCGGTTTAAATCGGTTAAAACTGGTATAAATTGGTGTAAATTTGTTTAATCAAGTAACTAGAGCTTGACCCGCACACCCGTGCGGGTTTTAATTTTGATTTTAAAAAACTGATATTTGTTTTTCATAATTAATATCATATATTTTAGATGTGTCATTATATAACTGAATGTATATTGAGTATTTAATATTTTAGGTTCTTATACATCATAATCGAATTCGAACCATAGCGGATAATATAATTACTTTTGGTCATTTAATAATTTTTAGGTTATTTTAGTTTAAATTAAAAATATCTAAATCGAATTGGGTAATATAATTATTTTTGATAAAAATATTTGAAATTTTACATATATTAGTTATTTGGGTATTTTTAGGTTCCAATACATCAGAATTGAATTCAGTTGGACCAGAAGGATCCAATTCAAAAGTCACCAAACAAATTTATAATACTTGAACGAAGCCTAATTTTAAAACTCAAAAATATAATACCTGAAAAAACGATTCATATTTGAATGGGTATCCGAAAGACCATATTGCTAACTGTATATTATTATATTTACCTGAATAATTAAAAAGAGTAAAAGTACTATTTTAGTGGTATTGAGGCGTTTTAGTTTAAACGTCATGTGTTTTTTTCACATATTTATAAATAAATATTGATTTTATATAAATGTTAGTATATATTTTATAATTTAAATTTATTAAATATTTTTATTATGAAAATTTTAAATACAATATTTTTATAATTTATATTGAGTAATTTTATTTTTGTTTTGAATCGTCAACCGTTTTATTATGATTTTTAAAACATGACATGCCCAACTGCAAAAATATACTTTATATATATTTTTCATGGACCAAAATTTAAATGCATGACAAAAATGTTATATATACTATTTAAAATTTGGTGCTATATACTTAATTTATATCCTTCAGCATTTAACATATTCGATTTTCATTGGGATATTATTTATATGAAATATAAATAAAATAAAATATTTACAGATTTATATTCGAGTAGCATTAACTTTGTTTCTAACTTAGCCGAAGGAACATCAAATCGAAGAGTTTAGGATCTCGATTCTCGATTTTCATCATGCGAAACATTTTCTTTGGATTGTCATATTATTTGTGAATGGTTGTTTGTTAATGATTGTGTTAACAAAAATTTATATTTAATTGATTGCATAGAGTATCAAAATATGGTAAATTTATTGGTTACCTAAATTATAGGAAGTAGTATTTTTAATTTTAATTAAATAAGGAAAATACAATAAATACTTAACATTAGATTTATTAATTAATTCAGTGGCATAGAATTGTAAATATTGTGCAAGTTTAAGGGTTATTATTAATTTGTACTTCAGTTTTAATAGATTAGATGATGTCAATCAAGTAAAATTTGTCTAATTCTTTTTTTGTATATTTAAATTTTAGAATTCATCAAAATAATTTTATAGTTAGACACACACACAAAAAAACTAAAATATCTAATAAAAATGTAAAAATATATATCGACATATGTTAATGATATACAAAAATGTAAAAATATATATCAACATTTGTCAATGCAGATCCATAAAATTTGTCTAAACCTTTTTTGTATATCTAAATTTTATAATTCATCAAAATAATTTTATAGTTAGACACAAAAAACGTAAAATATCTAATATAAATGTAAAATATATAAAATGAAAAATATATATCAACATTTGTCAATGCAGATCCATAAAATTTGTCTAATTTTTTTTGTATATCTAAACTTTATAATTCATCAAAATAATTTTATAGTTAGACACACAAAAAACTAAAATATCTAATAAAAATGTAAAATATATAAATATGTAAAAATATATATCAACATTTGTTAATGAATAGGCCTAAGCCTAGAACCCTGATAATTCACCTAGTCTCTAATTCTCTAATTTCTATAGAAATCATAATTATTTATCCCCTAACGATTTCTTGAACATATGTGTAAACTAAGTGGATGTAAGGTAAAAAAAAAGGGACCTGAAAGCAGAGTAGTCTCCAGCTTGTTCAGTGAGGCGTTTAATGATAGGGATGCCAAAAGCTAAAGTCTTCCCAGTTCCTGTCTTTGCACGAGCTATAATGTCTCTTCCTTCCAATGCAGGAACCAAGACAGCCCTCTTCAGACAACAACAACAACAACACAGAAACCAAAAACCATTTAAGAACATAAAAGGACAAGACTTTTAAGAGTTTTTTTTCAGATTGAAAAAAGGACAAGACTTTGAAACCTGAATTGGGAAGAGGTGAGTGATGCCACGCTTCTCCAAAGACTCGCCGAGACGTTGAGGCAAATCGAGTTTCGAGATAGCGAGCTCTTCTGGGTCGTCGTCGTTGTTGTCGAATTCGTCGGAAAGGCCGAGGCTTTTGAAAGCTTCTTCGCTGAGGACGGAGTTGGGAGTAGCGACGGCGGCGGAGGGAGAGGAGTGGATGAGACGAGTTCTTCGGAGAGAGATGGGAGAGGAGAAGAAAGGGTTGTCCAGAGAGAGAGGTGAGAAGCAAGACCTCTTTCTGGAGATGGGTTTTGAGGTTTCGAGGTGAGGGGCTTGGTAGAGTGATGGAACTCCCACCGTCGACGCCATTGTTTTTGGATACTCGCCGGAGGTGGTGAAGGAGGAAGGATAAGGTGAGAGTGTGAGTGAGGTTCTTGCCAAGTGGTGTAATAATAATCAGATATGATGGGCCTTTAAATGGGCCGGTATTTTGTAAACTCAGGATCCTTTTATTTCTGGCGTAACATATGATGTCTTTTGGGATTATTTTGTAAAGCTAGTTTCATTCGCTGTTGCTCAAAAAAAAAACTGTAGTTTCATTCGCTTGCTTTACTTACACATGGAATAAAACTTTGATCTTGATCAAAAAAGAGAAAAAAAAAACTTTCACCATGTACATGTTTTAAGATTTATATAGATAGTAGCAGTACTGGATAGTAGATTAGAAAAGAGAGCTGGAAAACCTTTATTTGTGTTATCTAACATATCATTATCTAAAAACTGGAATAGTTAAATCGATAGAGAACAAAAACATTTCTCAAAAAAAAAAAACATAAAAGCATAACAAAAATATCCAAACATAAGAAACATACAAACCACTAAAATAATATCAATCTAGGATTTGCGATTATTTGCAAAATGATTTTCTTTGTAATAAGTTTTAGTTAATTTTAAGTAAATGAGGGAATATATATTATGATTTTCGTTTTTTAAAAAATACTATAAGGTTTGGGACCAAAGCTCATAATTCTTCCAAATTTGAAACCATAATATGTAATATTAGTTTTTTCACGGAGGTTATTTAAACTGGGAAATTTTGAACAACTTATAGTATTGTAATATGATTTTAATCCAATACTTTAGAATCATCTATAGAATTGTGTATACAAAGTTATATTTTCTTACTAAAAAGATATATTAAAAGACATTAAAATCACTAAACTTTCAAAAAATGTATAACAATACTAAATTTTAAAGTATTTGTTTAATAACAAGATCAATAAAATTATTTCTAAAAAATCATTTCAAATTAACCAGCACAAAGATTAAATATAAAAATAATATTGTAGACAGTCAATTACTAAACCAGAAAGACATACCCAAAAAGAAAACGAGCCAACTCTTTCTTTAGCATTTGGTACCAGGTAGCACTGGTACCAGGTAAGACGTACCCAAACCAAGTAAGCTCTGGCATGCCAAAATACAAATAAGAACTCTTTCTCTAGCATTTGGTACCAGGTAAGCTCTGGCATTGCCGACAAATGATATTGTAGTATTGTTTATGATATCATGAAGCTTGTCTATTTATATTTTAAATCATCAGATTAGGTAAAGACCTTGTGATTGAATTATTAAGGAGAAAAAAATAGATTATTCCAAAAATAAAATTAAAAAAGAAAACGTTACAAAATAATAATAATTTAGAGTTTGGAGTACACAGGCTGGATTAGATGGACGTTGATTGGGATTCTAACTCGTTGCTGATCTAAAAATCTTCAATTTAATCTCTTTTAGATTAGCTTCGCTGTGAAAGCCCATCTCCTCCCTAAAGCTTGCTCCTTCCCCAAGGAAGGAAGCAGAAAGGAAAAGGCTTATCAAAACCCTCATCTCCTAATCCACAATCAAACTCCTCTCTCTTCCTCAATTTAGGGTTTACATTGCTCTCTTCCCCGATCTTCGATTTCACACGAAATCATCAAAACCCACCACGAAAAGTTACCAACTTTGCTGATTTAGGGTTCTTCCCAATCACGGATCCGTAATCATTTCTGCTACTTCCCTCATACGAATCATCAAAACCCACCACGAAAAGTTACCGCCTTTACGGTCGGATCTCGATTTTCACCAAACCCTTTTGCGGAAAATCTCAACTTCTTCTTCACAGATCCGTCTTAGGAGGTCAGGTTTGTATACCCTTTTGCTTTGATTACATAGTTTTTTGAATAGTTTCTTTCAATTTACGTTTTTTTTTTCTTTTGTTCGTTTTGCAGAAAAAATGGCGGATACGATACCGTTTTATCTCAACATCGTGGCGTTTCTATGCACTGTTGGAGCCATTGCCTTGGCGATATTTCACATCTACAGGCATCTCTTGAACTACACTGAGCCAACTTACCAGAGATACATCGTACGCATCGTCTTCATGGTCCCGGTTAGTCTTCTCCTCAAGCATCTCTAACCTCTTGTGCCATTGTTTTTTAGTTCTTAACATGTTCTTGATTGGTTTGCTTCTCAGGTTTATGCCTTCATGTCATTCTTGTCTCTTGTCCTCCCTACAAGCTCCATATACTTTGATTCCATACGAGAAGTGTGAGTAATAATTACATTATAATGGCAAATAGGCTTTTGTGACATTTATATATCTCTAATGACTTTCTTTTTTGGTGTTTTCAGTTATGAAGCTTGGGTCATTTACAACTTCCTATCACTGTGTTTGGCTTGGGTTGGTGGTCCAGGAGCAGTGGTTCTTAGTTTAAGCGGTCGCTCTCTACAACCATCATGGTGTCTCATGACTTGTTGCTTCCCTCCATTGACATTGGACGGGTAAAGTTTCCTCCAATTGAACATTACACAACCCTCTTAAGCTGACATCTATTGATAAGAACATCATGGTGTCTTTTTTTTTGGATGCAGGCGTTTTATTAGGAGATGCAAGCAAGGTTGTCTGCAATTTGTGATCCTGAAGCCTATCCTAGTGGCTGTAACACTTGTGCTCTACGCAAAAGGGAAGTACAAGGATGGGAACTTTAACCCTGACCAGGCGTATCTCTATCTTACCATCATCTACACCATATCCTACACGGTGGCTTTGTACGCGCTTGTTCTGTTTTACATGGCGTGCAGAGATCTTCTCCAGCCGTTCAATCCTGTCCCCAAGTTTGTGATCATTAAGTCTGTCGTCTTTCTTACCTATTGGCAGGTAAATTTTGACATCAACTCTTGGCTTATGCTGATTGCTATCTTCCACATATAGTTGTTTTTTAAAGGCATGCGGGTCTGGTTAGTTCGGGTTATTCGGTTTGGTTAGCTCGGTTCAACATAAATCTTACGAATTAATCGGAAATTAAATTTGGTTCGGTATTCGGTTAGTTTGGTTTTTGAAAATCTTACTGAAGTTTTTTATTTCTGTTAGATTTTGGTTTAATTTGTTGAAATTGCGGATAAATTTGGTTAATTTCGATTGGTTAATTAGGTTATTTCGGTTTGAAATTGGTTAGTTCGGTTCAGATTTTTGGTATGGTTTGGACTTTGGATACAAGTTTTCTTTTTAAAGAAGAAAACCGAAATAATTGATTACTGAACCGAAAACCAAAGTTTTTCAAAAAGAAACTAATAAATCGAACCGAACTAACTCTAGTTTGGTTCGGTTCAAAATCTAAGGCCTAGTGTTTTTTGCTAAACCCTCTTCTTTGTACAGGGTGTTCTAGTTTTTCTTGCTGCAAAATCTGGATTCATACAAACCGCAGAGGAAGCAGCTCATTTTCAAAATTTCATAATATGTGTGGAGATGCTAATCGCTGCAGCATGCCATTTCTATGCCTTTCCATACAAGGAGTACGCGGGTGCCAATGTTGGTGGACCTCGCAGCTTCTCAGGGAGCCTATCACATGCTGTAAAACTAAACGACTTTTACCATGACACTGTTCACCAGGTTAAACTCATGTTGTTTCAAAACCGTTGTGGTCTTTTCAAATGATTATTTTGGTTTCCTGATTGATTGGTTTATTAACAGTTTGCACCTACGTATCACGATTACGTGCTCTATAACCATAATGAGGGTGGTACTGGTGACGAAGGGACAAAGAAGTACCGGTCGAGAACCTTTGTGCCAACTGGTCAAGAGATGGATGCAATGAGAAAGAACAAACCAGTGTATGCAAACAAGATAGATGGTGTTTCGGTTTCGAGTAGTCTGTCTTCAGGGGCAAGCTCGCCGAAAAGCTCCAGCGTAGCATCTGATCCTGCGCGTTCCGAAGCTGTGAAGTCTTCCTTGATTGTTGACGCCTCGGATTCTCTTGATACAATGTATGATATGACGCTCATTGACATTGATATATCTAGTTTCCCAAGCAATGTTCCCTCGGCAAATGAAAGTGGGCCTAGATAGGAGCAGGAATGAGATGTAGAAAGTACCATTAAATGTACAAAACATGCTCCTAATAGCTTCTCAGGTGTGTTCTTAGTTGGAAGATGTTAGTACTCTGATAGAGTATAGATCTATGTAAAGGGAAGTACTCGTGTATTTTCAATGAGAAAGAGAGTTACAGCTTGAGTGTGAATAGTACTAAGCTCTCATGGCGAACCTAGCACAAATCCACCAGACTCATATCGTCTGTGAAGTAAAGACTCATGACGTCTCTAACTGACAACATCAAGCATAAACTCATAAAATGAATAACGACTTCTATTTATAGTACTTTAGCTCACTATACTCTATAACTGCTAATACTCCCACTCAAACCGAGTCTTTGCTGACTTTTATTAAACTTCACTCCTCTTGAATATTCAAACTTCCTTTCCCTCCACTTCCTTGCTTCTCTTCTTTCGGTAATATACTTTCTTAAGCCTATCAATACTCCCCCCAATGAAATCCAGCTTGCCCTCAAGCTGGTACGATGGAAAACATCTACGGAACTCCTCCAATGTCATCCAAGAATCCTCCAATGTAGACTTCTCCTTCCAATGAACTAATAACTCCATTTCGCCTTTTGCATCATAACGTTTCTCCAAAATGTCTGCAGGTTCCCATGGCTCATCAGCTGCTACAATAGCCCCCGGTGGCAACACCATGCTCTGTTCTTGCTGTCCCAAAGCCAGTTTTAACTGTGAAACATGAAAAACTGGGTGAATACGTGCTTCGGGAGGCAAAAGCAGTTTGTATGCTGTTTCGCCCACTCGCGCAATGATCTGATAAGGACCGAAGAATTTAGCTGCCAACTTCTGATAAAAGCGTCTAGTCACACTCTTCTGTCTGTATGGTTGTAACTTCAAATAAACCATGTCCCCCACCACAAACTTCACATCACGACGCGACTTATCAGCCTGTTGTTTCATTATATCTTGAGCCCGAAGTAAATTCTGCTTCAAATCGTCCAACATCTCGTCTCTTTCGCGCAACGCAACATCCAACTCATAGTTAGCAGTCGAACCCAACTCGTAACGAAGTAGAGGAGGTGGATCACGCCCATACAACACTTTAAACGGCGTAGTTTGTAAAGACTTGTGAAAAGTTGTGTTGTACCATAGCTCCGCCCACGCCAAATACGCATGCCAAGAACGCGGGTGAGAAGAACTAAAGCATCGCAAATAGGTTTCCAAGCATCGGTTTAACACCTCTGACTGACCATCCGTTTGTGGGTGAAACGCAGTACTATACTTCAATGTCGTTCCTGCCAATCGAAACACTTCTGTCCAGAATGAGCTCAAAAAAATTCTGTCGCGATCGGAGACTATACTCCTGGGAAACCCATGTAACTTGACAATCTCATTCACAAACTTCTTTGCCACATCCAACGCTGTAAACGGATGTTTTAAACTTATAAAGTGCGCGTATTTACTCAAACGGTCAATTACCACCAAGATGACATTGAACCCATTTGAAGTCGGAAGCCCTTCAATGAAGTCCATATTGATGTCTTCCCAAACTTTCTCAGGAATTGGTAATGGCTGTAGCAAGCCTGCTGGAGAGAGGGTGGAGTGTTTGTGAGTCTGGCACACACTACACGAAGCCACATATGTCTGAATCATCTTGAACATGCCTTTCCAAAAGAAAGAGCACTGAACGCGTTTGACTGTCTTCAACACGCCTGAATGACCACCCACTTTGCTGTCGTGTGCCTCTTGTAGAATAAGAGAAATAAACCTTGAAGATTTTGGAATAACCAAACGATGTTTGGACCATAACTTCCCTTCCACAACTCGGTACTTCTGAGATTGTAGCACACCCGACTGAATCTTTCGTATTAACTCCTGAATACTCGCATCTTCACTAATCTCTTTATACAAGTCTTCCCACTGCAACGCTGTTGGGACTGTAAGAGACAACAACAGAGTTGAAACGGACATGGAACGAGACAATCCATCAGCTGCTTTATTCTCAGGTCCAGGTTTGTAGAAAATCTCGAAATCAAAGCCTAATATCTTTGTCAACCACTTCTGATATTCAAGATTCACTTCCTTCTGCTCCAGTAGAAATTTTAGACTTCGCTGATCCGTATGAACGTGAAACTTGCGGCCTAAGAGATAATGCTTCCACTTGCGTATAGCCATAACTATTGCCATTAGTTCTCTCTCATAAGCAGGTTTCAGTTGTTCTCTTGCTGTCAATGCGTGACTAAAATACGCTATAGGTTGCTTGTTCTGCATCAAAACCGCTCCGAGGCCAAACCCCGAAGCATCCGACTCGATGACGAACACCTGAGAGAAGTCAGGTAACGCTAATACCGGTGCATGAATCATTGCATACTTCAGTTTGTCAAACGCTTCTTGTGTCATTGTATTCCAGCAAAACTGATCCTTTTTTAATAACCCTGTCAATGGTCGTGCAATACTACCATAATCCTTAACAAATCTCCTGTAGTAGCCCGTGAGTCCCAAAAAACCACGTAGCTGTTTCACAGTCTTAGGATCAGGCCAGTTCTGCATTGCTACAACCTTCTCCGAATCTGTAGCCACTCCATTCACAGAGATCATGTGACCCAAATACTCCACTGTTTCCACCCCGAAAGTACACTTCTTCTGATTAGCAAATAGGCTCTGTTCTCTCAGCACTTGCAATACTTGTCGTAGGTGTTCTTCGTGAGACCGATGATCCTTGCTATAGACCAAGATGTCGTCAAAGAAAACCAAGACAAACCGACGTAGAAAAGGCTTGAAAACTTTATTCATCAATGCCTGAAATGTCGCCGGTGCGTTTGTTAGACCGAATGGCATGACTAAGAATTCATAATGTCCTTCAACTGTCCTGAATGCGGTTTTATGAATATCTTGATCCACCATTCTGATCTGATGGTATCCTGATCGTAAATCGAGCTTGGAGAACACTGATGCGCCATGAAGTTCGTCCAAAAGTTGATCGATTACCGGAATAGGATACTTATCCAAAATCGTAGCCCTGTTAAGAGATCTGTAATCAACGCAGAAGCGAAGAGAACCATCTTTCTTTTTAACAAGTAAAACAGGACTCGAGAATGGGCTTGTGCTGGGGCGTATGATCCCAGTAGCAAGCATGTCGTTCACCATCTGTTCCATAGCCACTTTACTGGCGTGTGGGTACCTATAAGGTCGAACAGATACTGCAGTAACTCCTTGCCTTAGATTGATCGCGTGTTCCTGTCCTCTCACCGGTGGTAAAGAAGTAGGAACAGCAAAAACATCCGCAAATTCTTGGAGTAGCAGTGAGAACTTTGGTGAAATTTCTGGAGTCGACGATGTAGCAGTAGAGGTAGCAAGCAGTGCTTCCCTTCCTGACTTACTAGCTCTAAAGACCGGCTTCAATGACTTGAATGAGAATTTGGTGCAATGTAAGGCCTTCTCCCCATACAAGGTCACCATTTCCCCATTATAGACAAACGAAAGGACCTGCTCCTTCCAGTCCACTTCGCACTTGCCTAATGTTTCAAGCCACTGAATGCCAAGTATCACATCGACGTTTCCCAGTTCTAAGGAGATGAAGTCACTTGTGAAGTTGGTATTATTGAGTTGGAAAGTGACTGCTTTGCAAGTTCCCACAGCATTTACAGTCACTCCATTTCCCAACAACACGTTCAAGCTGCTATCTACAGAAACACTCAATTGCAGCTTGTCCACAACTTCTGGAGATATGAAGTTGTGGGATGCTCCACTGTCGAGCATGACAATCACCTCCTGGTTGCATATATAACCCCTCAGCTTTGTAGTCTTTGGAGTATCAATGCCAAGATACGAGTTTAGAGATAATGTATATAATGTCTGCTGACTCATATCTTGGGGCTGATCTTCTTTCTCATCACGTAGATCAACCACTTCAAGCTCAATGCCATTAATGACTGTTAGGACGCGGAATTCTTTATGTGGACACACGTCTCTATGAGCTGGAGACCATGGTGCTTTACACTTGAAACAGATCTTGTCCTTCCTCATCCGATCAAGCTCTGCATCTGTGTGTTGTAAGCGTGGTCGAGCATTGTTTCGAGTTGGAGCTGCATTTTCTTTATTGGACGTTGACTCTAACTTCAGCGGTTCCGTGCGGTGTTTGTTGTTATAAGAGGCTGTACGAGCACCGGACGTCTGTCGTTGATAGCCTCCCCGCCCTTCACTAGCGGCCGAGCTTATCACACTACAGAACGTCGTCTTCTGCATCTTCAATACTGCCAATTTGTGTTGCGTTAACGTCACTGGTTCTTTCAAACGAATAACCTCCTTCATGTCAGGTTTTAGGCCATTGAAGAACACTTTGATTAGGTTCTTCTCATCTACTCCTGTCACTTGATTCCTCAATGCCTCAAACTCGTTCACATACTCCTCCACCTCTCCTTCCTGTTGGATACAGAACAATCTTGCAGCTGGATCATTGTCTATAGGTCCACTGAATCTGTCTAGCATTCGATCTGTAAATTGCTCCCAGCTCAAAAAAGGATCACTGATGATCTCTCCATTGAACCATTGTAGCACCGGACCTTCTAGACTCAAAGATACCAAATGAAGCTTCTCTTCTTCATTGTAGTTCCCAAACCTGAAAAATCGCTCAACTCGAGATATCCAATCGAAAGGTAACTCACCAGAAAACACAGGCATATCAATTTTCCTCAACATCTTATCCCGATTCATCAAAGCACCATTGATTCCCCGATAACCTAACTGTGGTGGAGATCCTTCCGTTTCAGAGATCGGAATCGGTACCTGAGAGATGTGAGGTTCCGACGATGACGCAATCTCCTTCCCTGGCCGATGATTTATGGCTGATGAGTTCTCAAATCGACTCAGTACTTCGGCGATATGATTCATCTTCCCCTCGATCGAATCCATCTTTGACTGTAGCGAATCGAGCTTCTTCGTCGTCGCTCGATCATTATGAGCTAGCTTCTCATAGTTGAGCTTCGATCGAGTTATCTCCTCGTGAATCTGTTGCATCTCTGTCGAATTTGTTGCCTCCGTGGTTATCATCTTATCTCGGTCGCCTCCGTTTCGCGTTTCTACCATCTTCTCGCTTCGCGGTGGTTCCGATCAGTTTCTCCGCACCAATGATAGAGTATAGATCTATGTAAAGGGAAGTACTCGTGTATTTTCAATGAGAAAGAGAGTTACAGCTTGAGTGTGAATAGTACTAAGCTCTCATGGCGAACCTAGCACAAATCCACCAGACTCATATCGTCTGTGAAGTAAAGACTCATGACGTCTCTAACTGACAACATCAAGCATAAACTCATAAAATGAATAACGACTTCTATTTATAGTACTTTAGCTCACTATACTCTATAACTGCTAATACTCCCACTCAAACCGAGTCTTTGCTGACTTTTATTAAACTTCACTCCTCTTGAATATTCAAACTTCCTTTCCCTCCACTTCCTTGCTTCTCTTCTTTCGGTAATATACTTTCTTAAGCCTATCATACTCCCTCCGTTTGGTTATAAATGAAGTTTTAGAGCTTTTGTTTCTTCTTTACGTTTCCAAACTCTTGTAGCTTTAGATGATGAGCCTTCTACTTGCATTCTCTCTTGCGGCATGTTTCTTGTTCTTGCCTGCTTTGCAGATACAGTAGAATATGGAACTTGTTGTTAATTGCTTCTCAAGCTTGTGAATTGTTTTACAGCGAGAACGTTTTTTATACACATACTAGATGAGTTGCAGAAGTTTACATTTTGTGTACATGGCGTTTGAGAGCATAGTAAGGCCTTGAAACTCTTTCAAGGGCTAAGGTTAACCAACCACTTGATCACTTATCAGAATTTGAATTAATAAAAAAATTAAACACAAATTCTTTTGATAAAATTTGATTTCAACACTAATACATACTCCTTCAGTTTCATTATTTATATATATATATATATATATATGTTTCTTTTTTTTGGGCAATATATATATATGTTTCTTAAAACCTTTTTAAGCAGATTAAAAATTATTAAATATATTATTTTACTATAATTATTTTTTTTTGTTAATTAATATGTTAAAATAATAGGAATAAAATTGTAAAGATTATAAATAAATACAGTTAAAAATATTAAACAACACTTGAACAAAATCTAAAACAATAATTAATATAAACATAATGATATATAAAGCTAACAAACTAATTTTTCAAATCTAACAATGGATGGGAATGTTTGATTAACCATTACGCAAGCAAAAAAAAAACACATTTTAACACATTTAAGAAAAAAAAACACAAATCAGTTGGGACTGATGTCTTTTGCATTTATCATCTCTTGTATTCATGTTGCCAAATGATTACACAGCTACTCACTTAGTGGCTTCTCTTCTCCTTAATCTCTTATTTAGACATAAACCCTCTTATTCAATCATTGCACATGGCTCTCATCAATTTTTTCTGTTCACTATAACATCAATTTTTTATTCTTTTCTCTCTATGTGACAACCATAGCCACATAGGTCAAATACATGGCAGCTGCAGTCTCTCTCTGACTCATGTGGTTAAACAAGAACTGCAAATGATTGAATAAGAGGTTTGAGAATTTCAGGTTTTAATAAATACAAACCAGCAATATAGCCATGTGCTTTCAGAATCTTTCCCTCACTCTCTTATCATTTAATGGAGCCCCTTTCTCTCATCAATCATCATCAAAGTGTTCTTTGTTTGTAATACTCAGCTGTATCTCACTGATTTCATTACTCATTTAAGTGCTACCTTAGTCTTAGAGTTACTCTCAATCACTTTATCTTTGAAACCATCTTCTTCTCTCTGTTTTCTACTTCTTCCAAGCTAAGATGCTGCAGATTATTGGTAAGACCCGGTCAAGATCAGCATGCAGCTACCAGAAGCTAAGTCATCATTACGTGAAGGTTACGCCAAGAGCTAAACGACATAACTGTGGGAAGAAGATCGAGGGCAAGTCAAAAGGGTTTAGACTAAACAGACCAAGGAAGCTGGTTCTTAAGGCACTGGTTTTACCAAGAAGGATCTTGAGCATTTACTCACGGATAGCAGATAAAATGTACAGAGAAGGTTTCTATTCCAGTCTCATTCTCTCTTCTCACTGGGGCTTCCCTATTGTGTTAGAGAATAAGCTGAGGTTTTGACGTTTGTGACTTTGTATAGACCAAAAAGAGATCAAAAACAGAGGAATGATGTAACTTAAACCAAATGCTTATATGATGTTATTGCAGTTTTAATGTTTTGAAATAGAGGAAAATATGAGAAAAATATCATAAGTATATGTTTTTGTTGGTTGATCAATAACGAATCGACTTAATGTTAAGTGTGTATTCAGTTGATCTTGGGAATGAGGTTATGTATATTCTTCTCTTTGATATTATAATTACGAAGTTCACACTCCATAGACCATAATCTTACAAAGACAAGCCATTCGCCATGTTAGTTGCAATGCCTAGTACATTATATATAGCATCTTTTTTGCTGGATTTAGTAGTTGACAATACAAGAGATAGACTAGTAAACCCACTATAAACACATTAATTAAATATAATTGCTGGAGATTAAGCGTGGCAGATAAAGCATCAATTAAGTGACAGACAAAGGTAAGAAAAGAGATAGCAGGCCACTTTACAGAACATAAAGACTTTACAAAACAGAATGTGATGATTTGTGACAACCACCTTGTTTTTTATATATGTGTTAAAATGAGAAGCAACACATTTAAAGATTGAAGCTTGTCTGTAAAGTAACTAACTTTTATGGTCACTTTGAGGGAATCAAGAAGCATCATTATAAAGCTGTAATAGGGCATAACATTTTCAGCAATCTTATAGAGAAACTGATGTGACAAGAAGAAACGAGTTCTAAGGAGAAGGTTACATGAGGAGCTTAGTGTATAGGAAGATGTGGTGGACAGTTCATAGAAGGACAAACAAGAGGAACTTACGCCAGGTATGTGTTGTAAAAACCTGAGATTCAGATTCATGGTTTCAATATTAGACATAAGTTTAAGAACAAAAGTGTTGTGATTTGATAGAATAAGTGTATATGTAACTTGGGGAAAGACTTGGAGGAGATACTAAAGGGGAGATTAGAGACCATAGACGAAGAACCTGAAGCAGAAGAGCGAGAATGGTTAGGAGAATCAAGGAAGCCAATGTTGGTTAAGGCTAAGATGAAAGTAGAGAAGGGAAAGGCAATAGTAAAAGCAAAAGTGAAAAGTGGGAAAGTGTTTTACATGTTGTGTGTTATTGGCTTAGCATCTAAACGTGGTTTTAATGATCTTGTTCTTCACTAAATCCTAATTTTCATTTTTCATCTTCTTGATGAATGTGTATATATGTGTGTATTTATTTCGGTTATACTTGTGTAGTATGCAGTTTTCTGTTTATTCTTGTCACACTTACTAAATGAAAAAGATGTCACTACAAGAAAACATCATTTTGGCGAGGAAAATTAACGAGGAAATATAATCCTCGTAAATTTACGAGGAACTTACGAGGAATTTACAAAAAAAGAAGTAAACCTCGTTATTTCCTCGTAAAATAGCGAAGACAATATTTCGTCGTAAATCCCACGTAACTTTACGTGGTCTTAACGAAGAAATACACTTTCCTCGTAAAGATCACGTAAAGATTGCATTATCTTTACGAGGAAAAGTGAAAATATACTTTCCTCGTTAAATCAACGTAAGATTACGTCACATCTACGAGGAAATGGTATACGTGAACTTAACGAGGAATTTTGAAGCACGTTTTTTTTTGGCTACCTACCTTTTCCTCGCAAATTCATCGCAAAACGTCAACTACCAGATTCGAAAATTTTCTATAAATATGGAAGTTTCAACATCATTTTAAACACACCAACAAGAAAAAAAAGAAAAACATGAAAGGAAAAAATGTCAGGCTCCGGGAATGTCTACGAGTTGCGGAGGTGGATGTATATGCATAGGGATGCTAACGGGAGAGTGACGAAAGAATACATTGTGGGACTGGAGACATTTATGCATCAAGCAGATTCCACACCGTTCGCCCTAGAAAGCGGTAAGATGTTCTGTCCATGTCGGAAATGCAACAATTCGAAATTGGCAAATCGTGAAAATGTTTGGAAGCATTTAATAAATAAAGGTTTCACGCCAAATTACTATATCTGGTTTCAACATGGAGAAGGTTATAATAATTATGATCAGAATGAAGCTAGTAGTAGTAATAGCAATTTTCAGGAAGAACCGGTTGCTCTTCATTTGCATAATGAACCTAGTTACCATCAGGAGGAGCAGATGGTAGATTTTGATAGGGTTCATGATATGGTAACTGATGCATTCGTAGCTCATGATGAAGATGAAGAACCTAACATAGATGCAAAAAAGTTTTATGAAATGTTAAATGCGGCGAATCAACCACTTTACAGTGGTTGTAGAGAAGGTCTCTCTAAATTGTTGTTGGCTGCTAGAATGATGAATATTAAAACTGATCACAATCTATCTGAAAGTTGCATGAATGAATGGACAGACTTGTTCAAAGAGTATTTGCCGGAAGACAATGTGTCTGCTGATTCTTATTATGAGATTCAGAAACTGGTGTATAGTCTTGGGTTGCCTTCAGAGATGATAGATGTTTACATCGACAACTGCATGATCTACTGGGGAAATGGTGAGAAGTTAGAAGAATGTCGATTCTGCAAGAAGCCACGATTCAAGCCGCAAGGACGGGGACGTAATAGGGTACCGTACCAAAGGATGTGGTACCTACCAATTACAGACAGATTGAAAAGATTGTACCAATCAGAGCAGACTGCTGGAAAGATGAGATGGCATGCCGAGCATACTCAGACGGATGATGAGATGACACATCCATCAGATGTAAGAGCCTGGAAACATTTTAAAAAAGTATATCCGGAATTCGCTAGCAATATCTCGAATGTGTATCTCGGATTATGCACAGATGGATTTAGTCCATTCGGAATGTCAGGGAGACAATATTCATTGTGGCCAGTCTTTCTTACGCCATACAACCTGCCACCGGAGATGTGCATGCAACCGGAGTTGCTATTCTTGACCATATTAATACCTGGTCCGAAACATCCTAAAAGGTCGCTGGATGTTTTCCTGCAACCACTGATAAAAGAGTTGAAGGATTTGTGGTCAACAGGGGAGAGGACGTATGACTGTTCAACGAAGACGAATTTTACGATGCGAGCGATGCTTTTGTGGACCATAAGTGACTTTCCTGCCTATGGGATGTTGTCGGGATGGACTACACATGGGAGATTAGCTTGTCCATATTGTAATGGAGCGACAGATGCGTTTTAACTGAAGAATGGGAGGAAGACAAGTTGGTTCGATTGTCATCGTAGATTTCTTCCCATTGGTCATTCGTACCGAAGAAACAAGACATTGTTTAGGCACAAAAGGATTGTGAGAGACACTCCTCCTCCATATTTAACTGGAGAAGAAACTGAAAAGCAACTCAATTACTATGGAGCTTTGAAAACAGTTC
This sequence comes from Raphanus sativus, assembly GCF_000801105.2. NCBI lineage: Eukaryota > Viridiplantae > Streptophyta > Magnoliopsida > Brassicales > Brassicaceae > Raphanus > Raphanus sativus. Next base: position 14,836,301 of record NC_079516.1, read on the forward strand.
CTCGTGGTGGTAATTGGCATGTTCCCCCTAATATGCCTGATTCTTACGGTGTTCATCACAACTGGCACAAAAAAAATATATTTTGGGAGTTGCCATATTGGAAGGATCTTCTTCTGCGCCACAACCTCGATGTGATGCATATAGAGAAGAATTTCTTTGAGAACATCATGAATACAATATTGAATGTCCCGGGGAAGACAAAAGACAACATAAAATCGAGGTTAGACTTGCCGGATATTTGCTCAAGAAGCGAGTTACATATAAACAGCAATGGGCAAGTTCCTATTCCGATATTCAGATTGTCTTCAGAAAAAAAGTCGGTGTTGTTCAACTGGGTAGCATCAGAAGTGAAATTCCCCGATGGGTATGTTTCAAATCTGTCTAGATGCGTTGAAAAGGGTCAAAAGTTCTCCGGGATGAAGAGTCATGAGTGTCATGTCTTTAAGCAACGACTACTTCCCTTTGCTTTTGCGGAGTTACTTCCTACAAACGTATATGAAGCACTTGCAGGTACTATATTATATATTGCAGTTATTTTATATATAATGATTTAGTTTGAAATATATATGACTAATATGTGTATAATTGTTTTTGGAATATACAAGGCATTGGAGCATTTTTCAGGGATCTGAGCACCCGCACCCTTAAAGTAGAAGTCGTGGAACAGCTTCAAGAGAACATTCCCATCTTATTGTGCAACTTGGAGAAGATATTTCCTCCTGGGTTTTTTGACGTAATGGAGCATCTAGCTGTCCACCTTCCATATGAGGCATTGCTTCGTGGACCTGTACATTACGGATGGATGTATCAGTATGAGCGAGCCATGAAATATTTGAAGGGAAAAGCAAAGAACCTTGCAAAGGTTGAAGGTTCTATAATTGCTGGAAGTTTGACGGAAGAAACTTCTCACTTCACATCGTACTACTTTGCGTCAAAAGTACGTACTCGGAAAAGAGCTCCAAGGAGATATGATGATGGTGGTGTCGCGCCAACATACGCAGTTGCTGGTGTTCCAGACATCTTTAGCCAGATTGGACGACTGGGTGGGAAATCAAAAGAGGTTTGGTGGTCGAGTGAAGAAGACGCTCATAGTGCACACACCTATATTCTACTTAATTGTAAGGATCCATTGATTCGTTATTTTGAAAGGTAACATAAATGGACACGTATATATAAATTAACACATATATATAATTTCCAAATATTAATTAATATAAAATGTGATTTTACAGCCTATTTGTTTCACAAGTCGAAGAAACATTCCCTGGTATATCCACAACTGACGTAGACAAAAGGAAAGATCAACACTGGTTGAAGAGTCAGGTATTAACTCAAACTCTTTATTCACAAATAATTTGTATTTTAACGTTCACTTTGTTTTTGCAGGTTGATTTTGACGACGATGCAGATTATCCTAAGTGGTTACATGAAGTAATTCAATCTCCACATGTAAAGGTCACCACTTCACAGATGTATTTCACACGAGGCTATACTTTTCACACATATGAGTATGGTAGACAGCGGGCGACCAGTAACTATGGAATATGTGTGAAAGGGGAAACCGATTTCTACGGTATCTTGACAGAGATTATCGAAGTGGAATTTCCAGGGATATTGAAGCTGAAATGCGTCCTCTTCAAATGTGAGTGGTTCGACCCCGTCGTCAACAGAGGTGTTCGGTTTAACAAATTCGGTGTAGTTGATGTCAATGGTGGACGAAGGTACAACAAATTCTTTATTTGGCATACATGAGCAGAATAAGATTACTTCTATGTTTTCTTTATTTTCAGGTACAACAAATTCGAGCCTTTCATCTTAGCTTCACAAGCAGATCAAGTTAGCTACCTTCCATACCTTCGGATGAGAGAATCGGGAATAAATTGGTTATCCGTGATCAAAGTTACACCTCGAGGACGAATCATTAGTGGAGAAGAACCACCATTGCAAGAAGAACAGATAAATGAAGTTGAGGAACCTGAACAACAAATTGATGACATTCTTCTCATTGATCCGCATAATCATGAGTATGAAGATCTTACCGACGATGGCACAGACGAAGCTGTTGAAGACGAGTTTAATGAAAATGATGATGTTTCTAGTGATGACGAAAATGTATCCGATTGATGTATTTGTGTTTTAATATGATTGATTTTCAGACTTAATGCATGTGATTCGATTATAAAGAAAAAAAATATTGAGTTTGAGGTTTTGAATGAAAAATAAAAGATTGAGGTTTGGGATTAGAATATGAAGAGTAGAAGATATGAAAGATGGTGTTTGTGGATTGGGGTTTTTGATTTTAGGCGTTTAGAAAGCAAACCTCGTTAATTCCTCGTAGGTTACGACGAAATAACGAGGAAACTAGAAAAAAAGAAAAATGCGGGCCTCGTTAATTCCACGTAAGCCATAATCGTCGTAAAGACCTCGTAATCTTACGAGGTTTTAACGAGATATGTTGTCTAAACCCCTAAACCCTAAACCCCAAACCCCATCTTTCTTATCTATTTTGTCTAAATCCCAAACTCCAAACCCCATTAATAATTTTATAATTTTCAAAAGATTATATTTTTAAATCTTCAAAAGATTATATTTTTAAATCTTCAAATGATTATATTTTCAAATCTTCAAATAATTATATTTTCAAATCTTCAAATGATGATATTAGAAGTTGAAGAATTGTGGTTATAAATTTTGAGGTTTGAAATGTTAAGAATATTGAGGTTTGAGGTTATGAATGAAAAATAAAAGATTGAGGTTTGGGATTAGAATATGAAGAGTAGAAGATAGGAAAGATGGTGTTTGTGGTTTGGGGTTTTTGATTTTAGAGATTTAGAAAGAAACTCTAGACTATATATATGTTGTTGTAACTTTGTATTTCCATAGAAAGTGGCTGAATAATTCACCATCTATGTGCATTTTCCTGAATCATATTATTATCAACCAATAGATTAATGAAAACGAGTTCTAATTTGTATAAGACGGCCTCTTTCAATTGATTGGGCAGTATAAGCCCAACGAGCTCTATGCATTTTTCAGACTCATCACAACAAGCGCTAAAAACCAACAACAAAATCAAATATGTATCCTTGCTGTGTTTAATGGCAATTGGTTAAATAGAGAATGTTAAAAATTATGCCTTAGATCGATTTTTTTTTTTTTGCAAACAAAGATCGATTATATACAATAGAGATCTTTTAACATGGAATTCCTGATACTGTATCTATAAATATTAATATTAGTTATATCGTTATCTCAATTTTTAAGAAATTTACAATTTTAGTTATTTAATTTGAGATATTTTTAGTGTGAATATTTTTCGTGATCTTGAGATATTCAGAGTTATAATTGATAATATTTATATTGAAAATAATAATTGGAAAGACTTGAAAAAGAATAAAGAAAAAGACCAGCGAGATACCGTATCAATTAAATTAAATAGGTAAATAAGTAAAGTCGTTAATTAAATTAATTGAGACAGCGAAGGTTTCTGATTGGAAACGAAACCGAAGTAAAGCCGTGTAGGAGACAACAGCAGCAACAACAACAACAAAAACCAAACTCCTGTTCCTCTCAATTACTCAAATTCTCATTGACCATCGTCCTCTTCTGCTTTCGATTCCGATCTTCCTTTCTTTTTTTTGCTATCTGAATTCAGAAACGGCGTCTGGTTAATGCCTGGAAGCCACGGGGAGATCACGGTGGTTGAGCAGAACAGAGTCGATAACGACAACAACAAGACAAGGAGGAAGAAGAAGAATAAGAATGAAGAGGATGAAGTTGAGAACGAGAATCAGTTAGTAACGCCCTCAGTTTCAAAACCCAGGAGGAAGTTTACAGACGGGTCCAGAAAGAAACACAGATCACGTTCTGGGTCGTGTAAAGGAGGATGCTTTTCTGTGATGAGACCTCGCAGAACAGAGGAGGAGGGTTCTCCTTCTTCTGACCCTAACGATGAAAGCTTCACTCATGATATGCTGAGAGTTATGTTGGAGAACAGTGATTTCTTCTCTGATGAATGCAATCCACATCGATGATTTTGTGTAAGCTTTTGATGATCATTGGTGAGGAGAATTTTTCTTTTTTGTTTTTGTTTTTTGCTTTGTTGTTGATCAATCTGTATAAAACTTCTTTCTTCATCTGGTTTAAGTCAATCAATGCCTGTGAGTGGTTTCCTTTGTGTTTTATAGACCAGTGATGAGTCCTAAAAAGCTCATCATCATAGTCCTTTATCAGTACGATAAGAAGTTTGAGCATTGCATTTTAAAATGATTTGCTGAATGTGTGTCTATGGTACATTCATCCCATCTTTTAGGTCTATTGGAGCAGAGTTTTTTTTTTTAAATTCGTTTGCTCTGACTCTATGGCACACTGAGTTCAACAATTTGCAATGCCTGTTAACGTGTATAAAATCTGAACCGCCACTGCATTAGAGAGCTTATGAAGAGTTTCAAATGCTCATCTTCCATGAAGTAAAAACACTTAACTAAACGCCTCTTTGCTAAAGCGGATTCGTCTACTCTTTTGAAAACAGACGCTGATACATGAAAACTAGTCATAGCCAATGATGCATATAGAGAGACTGAAGCATACATACTTGCCTAACATTGTTACCTACAACCTCAAGTTCTGTTAGAGATGAGCCAAGTATTGCAAGGATACAGTGGTGGTATAAGTAATTCAAAAACATTTTGATGTCTCTCTTATGAAAATATCTTAAAAGACTATTTAAGCGTTAAGTAAAAAGCCAATTTCTTGTTGTCTAAAGAAGACTTGTAAATAATTCAACTACAAGTTGGGATGAATAGTGTAAAGATTGATACTTTATGGACTGGTAAAGAAGTAAACAAATTTGAAAATGAGGATTTATCAACTATTTAAAATCAACAAGTTTAATATCGAACTATTACTTACACGATTTTATTTCCTAATTAATAGTTGATTTGACAAATTGGTAACTAAAAAGTTAACTATTAAATCATAAGCGACTTTATTAATTTTATATTTGCCACTAAACTTAGAAAATTCGAAATTTCCAAATTCAAATTTTAACTTTGAAGATAATTTCCGGTGGTATTCGTTTCCGTGATTGGATTGGATTTGCTCTCCTATCACTTGACGCCTCTCAGTTAAAGCGGATTTGTTACTCTCTTAAAAACAGAATACGTACATGAAAACTAGTCATAACCAATGATATGCATATAGAGAGACTGAAGCATACATACTTGCCTAACATTTTTACCTACAACTACAAGTTGTGTTAGAGATGAGCCAAGTATTGCAAGGATACAGTGGTGGTGGTACTAATGAAATCAAAACATGTGACGTCTCTTTTTCTTGTGGAAATATCTGTGAGACTATTAAGCCATTTTTTCACAGAAAAAAAAATATGTATATCTGTGAGACTATTTGAGCATTATGTAAAATCCAATTTCTAGTTGTCTAAAGAAGACTTAAATTCAAATACAAGTTGGGATGAATAATGTTAAAGTTTGATACTCTATGGACTCTAGTGGTAAAAGAAAAAAAAAGGCACAAAGATTGAAAAACTAACCCTAAAAAGTCCGTCTTTTTAATCGGTTTTATCGCCGCCCTTCATCTCACAAACACAAAGGAAGAAGAAGAAGAAGATGGAAGGGATCATCAAGCTCTATTTCCCACCGGAGACTCCACCACTTTCTGTAATCGCTGCTCTCTCCCTCTCATCCTCTCCTGTAACCATCGACTCCTCCTCCTCCACCACCGTCCCTACTTTCGTCTTCTCCGACGGGTACTCTCTCTCTTTTCCCCAAATCTGATTCCTTCTTCTCCCCCTCTGTAACTTAAAACCCTTTTTTGTCTTGATTCAGACGAAAGCTGACTGGCACTTCAGTTCTCCTCCGATACGTTGGTCGTTCAGCCAAGTCTCTTCCCGGTTTCTACGGCCACGATGCTTTCCAATCTTCCCAGGTCTCTCAAACACAAATCTTCTCCTTTTTGTCAAATGTTGACAAAGTCTCAACCTTTGTTTCTTCTTGGTTTTGTCTTAAAGTCTCAACCTTTACTTTGTTTCTTCTTGATTTTGTTTTTAAAGTCTCAACCTTTACTCTGTTTCTTCTTGATTTTGGTTTTAAAGTCTAAACCTTTACTTTGTTTCTTCTTCTTGCAGATTGATGAGTGGGTAGACTACTCTCCTGTCTTCTCCTCTGGCTCAGAGTTTGAGAACGCTTGCACTCGCGTCGATAACTACCTTCAAAGTGCCACCTTTCTTGTCGGCCATTCTCTTTCCATTGCCGATGTTGCTGTTTGGTCTGCTCTTGCTGGTAATGTATCCCATCATCTTGCTATCAACAATGCTCATTAGTTAGTTACATTCAAATGCAATGTTGCCCCTGTCTAGCTTCTTAAGATCCGGTTTAAGTTTGTCTAGTTTGATCTAAATTGGTGTACATCGGTTACAGTCTCTAACACACTGTTATCATCATCATCAGGATCCGGTCCGAGATGGGAGAGTTTGAGGAAATCTAAAAAGTATCAGAACTTAGTTAGATGGTTCAACTCGATATCCCTCGAGTACGCTGAGCCTCTGAGCAAGGTGGTTGCCTATACTGCGAAAAAGGGTTCAGGTAAGCCTGTTTCCGCTCCATCCAGGTCCAAGGACCAACAGCAAGACGTTAACGATAAAGGAAAGCCTGAGGTGGACTTGCCCGGTGCTGAAATCGGGAAAGTCAAGCTCCGTTTCGCTCCGGAGCCAAGCGGTTACCTCCACATCGGACACGCGAAAGCCGCCTTGCTGAACAAGTACTTCGCCGAGCGGTACAAGGGGGAAGTGATCATCCGTTTCGACGACACTAACCCTGCCAAAGAGAGCAACGAGTTCGTCGAGAATCTAGTCAAGGACATTGGTACCTTGGGGATCAAGTATGAGAGAGTGACCTACACTTCAGACTACTTCCCCGAGCTGATGAGCATGGCTGAGAAGCTGATGCGCGAGGGGAAGGCTTACGTGGACGACACGCCGAGGGAGCAGATGCAGAAGGAGAGGATGGACGGGATCGATTCCAAGTGCAGGAACCATACCGTCGAGGAGAATCTGAACCTGTGGAAAGAGATGATCGCCGGGAGCGAGAGAGGGTTGCAGTGCTGTGTCCGAGGGAAGCTAGACATGCAGGATCCTAACAAAGCAATGCGTGACCCGGTTTACTACCGTTGCAACCCTATGTCTCACCACCGTATAGGTGACAAGTACAAGATCTATCCCACGTATGACTTTGCTTGCCCGTTTGTGGACTCCATCGAAGGTATAACGCACGCGCTCCGGTCCAGCGAGTACCACGACAGGAACGCTCAGTACTATAAAGTTCTGGAGGATATGGGGTTGAGGAGAGTTGAGATTTATGAGTTTAGTAGGTTGAATCTGGTTTACACTCTTCTCAGTAAGAGGAAGCTTCTCTGGTTTGTTCAGCAGGGGTTGGTTGGTGGGTGGGATGATCCGCGTTTCCCTACGGTGCAAGGCATTGTTCGTAGAGGGTTGAAAATCGAGGCACTGATTCAGTTCATTCTAGAGCAGGTAAGCCTTTTACTTCTGTAATAACAGTTATGTTTTGAATCAATGTTCAAAGAAATAGTTAGGCGGTAATTAGGTGTTTATTAGAGAGGACTAGTGATTAAACTGATTATTAGGGGATAGATGAGCCTAATGGTTAACAAATTATTGATTTATTTTTCATATATTTTTACATTTATATTAGATTTTTTTTAGTTTTAGGTTTAGTTATATTTACAAAAAAAAAAGAATTGAATAAATTTGTGGATACCAGAGGTCCAGAGGACTAGCGATTATTAAACGGATTATTTGGAGATAGATGGGCATAGTAATTAACAATTATTAATTTATTTTTCGTATGTTTTTACATTTATAGTATTAGATATTTTAGTTTTTAGGTTTAATTATAAAACTATTTTGATGAATTATAAAAGTTAGATATACAAAAAAATAGTGGATTTCAACTAACATTATTGTTTGATTTATGAGTTTTAGACCAATTTAGATTTGATTAAACCTATTTAGATTGTTTTTAACCTATTTAGAACGTTTTAAACTAATTTGAGTAAGCATAAATCGAACATTTGTTTTGATTAACGTTTCCAGGGTGCTTCCAAGAATCTAAACTTGATGGAGTGGGACAAGCTCTGGACTATCAACAAGAAGATAGTTGATCCTGTGTGTCCTAGACACACGGCTGTGGTCGAAGAGAGGCGTGTGCTGTTGACATTAACCGACGGTCCTGACGAGCCCTTTGTCCGGCTAATACCGAAGCACAAGAAGTTTGAAGGGGCTGGAGAGAAGGCGACCACATTCACCAAGAGGATATGGATCGAGGGAGCTGACGCGAGTGCCATCTCTGCTAACGAGGAAGTGACTCTGATGGATTGGGGAAACGCCATCGTGAAGGAAGTCACAAAGGACGAGGAGGGTCGTGTCACCGCGTTGTCTGGCGTTCTGAATCTACAAGGATCTGTGAAGACTACAAAGCTGAAGCTCACGTGGCTTCCAGAGACTAATGAGTTGGTGAAGCTCACGTTAACAGACTTTGATTACTTGATCACCAAGAAGAAGGTAAGAGAGTATGCTTATTTCTACTTTGTTTAATCACTGATGTCTCTTTTTTTATTTGTCACACAGCTGGAGGAAGATGATGAGGTTGCTACTTTTGTGAATCCTTACACGAAGAAGGAAACATTGGCACTCGGTGATTCGAATATGAGGAACCTGCAGCGTGGAGATGTGATTCAGCTGGAGAGGAAAGGATACTACAGATGTGATGTGCCGTATGTCAAGTCTTCAAAACCTATCGTCTTGTTCTCAATCCCAGATGGAAGGCAACACCAGCCATTGGCTGCTGCTAATTGAAGAGAATTATTGATTCTTTTCTTCACATTTTATGAAAAGTTGTATTAAGAATTTGCTTGAAAAAAACTATGTTAAGACAATAATCTTTTTTTTTTTTGCTTTTAGCTTAAAAGTTGATCTTTTATTACAAAACAAGAAAGAAGAAGATTTGTGTTGTTTTCTGTTCTCGTCTCATTTCTTGGGTTGGTATGTGGACTTGATCTTCTTAACCTGTTTGGGTCTGAACTGGAAAGACTTAACAAGAATCTCTTCAGGAAGAGAACCAAAAATCAATGTTTAAGACAATAATCTTTTTTTGCTTTTAGTTTGAAGTTTGTCTTTTATTACAAAACAAGAAAGAAAAAGATTTGTGTTGTGTTCTGTTCTTGTTTCATTTCTTGGGTTGGTATCTAAACTTGATCTTCTTAACCTGTTTGGGTCTGAACTGGAAAGACTTAACAAGAATGTCTTCAGGAAGAGAACCAAAGAGAGAGGACACAAGCGACTGTGTTCCAGGCAACTGGCTATCAAAAGCTGCTATTACAGAAGCTGGAGCCGACCTAGCGATGTTCTTCTGAAAATGTAAAAGCCCTTTGGGGAAAACGAAGACTTCTCCTTTGTTGATGTGTTTAGCGACGAGTTTTCCAGCGGTTGTAACGAAGCCGACGTAGAGCTGACCCTCTAGGACGTAGATGATCTCAGAGGCGCGTGGGTGGACGTGTGGTGGGTTTAGGCCGTTTGGCGCGTAGTCAATGCGGGACATGGAGAGGCCGAGTGTGTTGAGTCCTGGTAGCTTCTCCACGGTGGCTCCGGTTACGATGGCTCCCGTGGAGGTGTTGGAAGCGGCTCCGGCGGTGGCTAGGCCTCGGAAGTAGAAGTCTTCTGGTGTTACATGTGTTGTGTCCTTGCATGTGTATCCGTTGACCTTGATCGCTTCATAATTTGTCAAAAGTCCAAAGATAAAATATTTTTTTTTAAATAGGAAATTAATAAAGTACAATTATTAAAAAAAAAAAAAAAATATTATGCTATGGAAATTAAAAGACAGAAAAATGATTTGTTGGATTAATTATTGAAGTAAAATACCATTGGACAAATCAGCAACACAAAAATCTTGAAGCATGTTGGACTCTGAAGCTACGGACATGGCTAAGACCAACATGGTAATAACAACAAGATGGGTCACAATAGACGCCATTGTTGTTGTTATTGTTTTATGTTCTGAAAAGAGTTTATGAATTTATAATTAAGAATAAATCAACGAATGGGGGCAGCTTTTAAAACTGGATGTCCTTATAAGTACTGAGGCTTTGAGATGTTTATTTTTAGGCTAGTTGTGAAAGGTGTGGTTAGGCCTTAACTTAGACAAGATCAGGTTTAAATGGTTTAGTTGTTTGTTAATATGTAGGTTAGTTGTAATTAACAGAGGGTTGTTTATTGGAGAGACATCTAATCTAACATCTCTTAGGTTTATAGATAGTACGGTACGTGGAAATTCACCTAAAATAAGTTAAACTAGAGCTTCACCCGCACACCCGTGCGGGTATTATTTTGCAATTTTGCAATAGATATATAAACATTTTAAGCATAATAATTTGACAGATTCATTACTTTAGTTTACTGTTGAGACCAAGTATTACGATATATTATCGTGTTATATGTAATTTGACAAAAATAATTTTATATAGGTACTAATATAACATGTCGAGTCAAATACATATTATTTCTTTCATATTATATTGTATTGTATTACTTGATGAGTACACGAATGAATAATCATTATATATATTGCTTGATTTTATGTGTTAGATTTTACACAATTGGTGTACAATAATAGTTAATTGAATTTTGTATTGTTGGATTTTATTCTGAAGACAAAACAAACGGATATATAATTATCTTTTAAAATTGTTATATTTGGTGTAGTATGTTAGTTTAATTAAATTGATTTAGTTATGCAGTTAAATGACATATTAAAAGGCAGTAGCACAAGTTGGTAAATATTAAGGAAAAATGAGGGTTAATTCTAAGTTGTATTTTAGTTTTAATAGATTATATGTAATATATGTTTATTTTCTTTCTTAAAAACATAAGTCTATTACTCTTTTCTTCTTAATATTACTACTATTCATTCCAAACAACATTATATATATCCTCTTTTATTCTGTTATTCATGTTTCCAAATAATTTCTAAATGTACTTATATTTCAATAAGATGGACAGACGGATATAGATTCTCACACAGTTTTAAAAACTGGGTCCGGTCCGACCGTTGATCCAACTATAATTCCGAGTCAATGTTCGATCTGATTTTCAAAACATTGATAAATATATTATGTTGAGTTAAATATTATTAATATATTATGCTGTTTTGGGACAAATTTAAAATCAGTTAAATAGGTGATCAACTTACAATTTTAATATAATATTTCTTAGATAGATAAGAGAGATTGTAACTTTAAAATATTTAATAGTTGATATTATTTCTTTCATATACTTTAAATTGATAAGGCTGTTTAAAAATTATAAAGAATGATTCGTAGTTAAAAAAAGTGGTTCACGTTATGGCATTTTCAAAGTCTTTTTTTGTTGAAAAAAAAATCATTTCTTGTATTAGTTAGTTAGAGAATATTTAGGTGGATAGATAATTAATGACAATTTTAAAAGGATAGTTATTATTAAAGGAAATGGCACAACTTGGTAAATATTAAGAAAAAGTAAGGATTATTTCCTATTTGTACTTCAAGGATAGATAACTTATCATCCTCCAGGTAATAACCAAAGTCCATATCACCAAACTCAAAGTAACAACTTGCGTCTCAATAAAGAAATAGAAAAGGTGGAAGTTGGCTGGTTATTTCCTTTATATATAGTTCAACAAGTTTTGTTTTGGTCATGGTCCGCTTTTTAATTGAACCGGAATCTTGATAAGTGCCGACAGAGATTTGCTTGTTAAAATGTCATTGTGTGCTGCACAGCATACTAATATGTTATTAAATATAAAATATAAAGGGTCAATTACAAATGGATATACTTGGGAGTAACAAACTCCCTCTTGTACAAAACCCCAAGTTCAAGTTGAGTCCATAGTAGATGTTATATATATCAACCAGGTTAGTCTCACCAAGAAAAACTGTCATCCAATAACTCAAAATGTAAATATATTAATCATATTTATAAGTAAACACATGTATCACATATGTATACAGTTAGTTCGTTGACGAAAAAGGTTGGGATGAAAAGACTTTATATCGAAGTCAAGTCGCTCCTCATAACTGTTACAGAGACGACTCTTCTATTAAAGGAAGATGTTGAGAAATGAGACATAACTAGTCTGCTTCACCCATCTCTCTCTCTTTATATGTTTCTAAAGTTTCCTCTCCTCTATTCATTTCTAAGTTCCATTCTTCTCCCATTAATCTCTCCACCATGACGGTTAAGGTAACAAAAACATATCATACTACTACTATAAAAGCCGTATGGTTTCTTTTCATGGCTCTCATTCGGTTTATGTTTGGTTCGGTTTTGAGCAGAAAGTTGAGATGAAAGTGGACATCAACTGTGGGAAATGCAAAAACCAAATCATGCAGGCTGTCACAGAGCTAGAAGGTATTATTATTATTATTATTATTATTATTATTATTATTATTATTATTATTATTATTATTATTA
>NC_079516.1:14848941-14910569 GCF_000801105.2 Raphanus sativus
AATTGTCATTAATTATCTATCCACCTAAATATTCTCTAACTAACTAATACAAGAAATGATTTTTTTTTTCAACAAAAAAAGACTTTGAAAATGCCATAACGTGAACCACTTTTTTTAACTACGAATCATTCTTTATAATTTTTAAACAGCCTTATCAATTTAAAGTATATGAAAGAAATAATATCAACTATTAAAATATTTTAAAGTTACAATCTCTCTTATCTATCTAAGAAATATTATATTAAAATTGTAAGTTGATCACCTATTTAACTGATTTTAAATTTGTCCCAAAACAGCATAATATATTAATAATATTTAACTCAACATAATATATTTATCAATTTTTGAAAATCAGATCGAACATTGACTCGGAATTATAGTTGGATCAACGGTCGGACCGGACCCAGTTTTTAAAACTGTGTGAGAATCTATATCCGTCTGTCCATCTTATTGAAATATAAGTACATTTAGAAATTATTTGGAAACATGAATAACAGAATAAAAGAGGATATATATAATGTTGTTTGGAATGAATAGTAGTAATATTAAGAAGAAAAGAGTAATAGACTTATGTTTTTAAGAAAGAAAATAAACATATATTACATATAATCTATTAAAACTAAAATACAACTTAGAATTAACCCTCATTTTTCCTTAATATTTACCACTTGTGCTACTGCCTTTTAATATGTCATTTAACTGCATAACTAAATCAATTTAATTAAACTAACATACTACACCAAATATAACAATTTTAAAGATAATTATATATCCGTTTGTTTTGTCTTCAGAATAAAATCCAACAATACAAAATTCAATTAACTATTATTGTACACCAATTGTGTAAAATCTAACACATAAAATCAAGCAATATATATAATGATTATTCATTCGTGTACTCATCAATAATACAATACAATTAATATGAAAGAAATAATATGTATTTGACTCGACATGTTATATTAGTACCTATATTAAAATTATTGTCAAATACATATAACACGATAATATATCGTAATACTTGGTCTCAACAGTAAACTAAAGTAATGAATCTGTCAAATTATTATGCTTAAAATGTTTATATATCTATTGCAAAAATTGCAAAATAATACCCGCACGGGTGTGCGGGTGAAGCTCTAGTTTAACTTATTTTAGGTGAATTTCCACGTACCGTGAATATTAAATATAAAAAATATAAAGGGTCAATTACAAATGGATATACTTGGGAGTAACAAACTCCCTCTTGTACAAAACCCCAAGTTCAAGTTGAGTCCATAGTAGATGTTATATATATCAACCAGGTTAGTCTCACCAAGAAAAACTGTCATCCAATAACTCAAAATGTAAATATATTAATCATATTTATAAGTAAACACATGTATCACATATGTATACAGTTAGTTCGTTGACGAAAAAGGTTGGGATGAAAAGACTTTATATCGAAGTCAAGTCGCTCCTCATAACTGTTACAGAGACGACTCTTCTATTAAAGAAGATGTTGAGAAATGAGACATAACTAGTCTGCTTCACCCATCTCCTCTCTCTTTATATGTTTCTAAAGTTTCCTCTCCTCTATTCATTTCTAAGTTCCATTCTTCTCCCATTAATCTCTCCACCATGACGGTTAAGGTAACAAAAACATATCATACTACTACTATAAAAGCCGTATGGTTTCTTTTCATGGCTCTCATTCGGTTTATGTTTGGTTCGGTTTTGAGCAGAAAGTTGAGATGAAAGTGGACATCAACTGTGGGAAATGCAAAAACCAAATCATGCAGGCTGTCACAGAGCTAGAAGGTATTATTATTATTATTATTTATTTATTATTATTATTATTATTATTATTATTATTATTATTATTATTATTATTATTATTATTATTATTAAGTGTTTACCAAATCCGCATATATATGAGAGAGAAACTGCAATATAAAGATTTGAGATTTTGAATGCAGGTGTGAATCAGGTTGTACTGGATGAAGAGAAGAGCTTGCTTACTGTGGTCGGTACCATGGATCCCATCTGCATTGCAGAACAGCTTAGGAAGATCAAACAGAAACCAGTAGTAGTCAACATTGGACCACCAAAATCTCCAGAGGCCAAAAAAGAAGAAAAGAAACCAGAGTGTTGCAAGCCTTGCCTTCCGTACTACAACAATACATGTGACCTTCCATACTACTACAATACCCGTGACATGGTATCAGTTAGTACCTATGATAACGGAAGCGGCTGCACCATTGTTTGAAATCCTCTTTTTTTCTCATCTCTTAGCCCTTTTATGTAAGAATCCTGCTCTTTGTGGTGTCAATACAAAATATCTTGATATTATCATGTTTCATTAAAATAAGTTTCTCTTACTGTGATGAATCTTTGTTATTGGCATCTCTCCTGTTTTCTATGAACCAAGGCTTAATATAATTTAAAAATACATAATTTAACATGTAGCTGTGGTTTTACAGAAACAGAGAAAAACAAAAAGCAAATAGACTGTTAAAAAAAACTGGGAACAACCATCACAGTTATTGATCTTTCTCCCAAGATCTTTGCAGTAGAACTTGGACTGTGACTCGCTTCTTCTTCCTCCCACCACCTCCCTTGGTTTTCTTATTTGTTGCTCCTTTAGTGTGTACTCTCTGGGGTTTCCTATAAACAAGCAAGAAACAGATCATCAGCATCAAAGCTGTATGCTAAACATTATAAGGAACCACAGAAACTATAGCAGATTGATTTTAAATGTTCACTTTGATATCTAGATTCTTGTGCTTTACGCTAAACTCCAGCCATTTGAACAGAAAAGTTGGAACTCAGGGATAGAGATAATAACAGTCTTAAGGCTAATAATGGTATGGAAAAAGCGTTCGAGTGACCAATTAATTATCAAACAATTTTTTTTCTTGTGTACTAAAAGAAAAATGAACGGATGTACATTCATGTACAAGTCAATAGAGAGGAGCTTAAGAACAAACGTGTTCAACTACATTATAAGAGACAAACCTTTCGCTTAGCAGGCATGGATGAGTTAGCAACTGGCTTGAAAAAAGACTCCAACATTACATAAACGGAGACGCCACATTAAACCACTTTATATAATAAAACAAATACTAAAAGACACCAACAGGGCAAGAGAGTGATAGTAAATGCTCATGCTAGCATCAACGGCGATCTTCCGACCGAAAAAAAGCTCTCGAATTTTCTGCTCCTTCATGGCATTGTCGGCTAAAAAAGTTTACATTTTTAGTTCGAATTCATGAAACCCAATCGGAACAAGAGTTTGTAATCTTTCGTTTAGAGTTAAGTTTAACCCATCAGTCTCTCTCTTTCTCTCTCCTCTCTCCTCTCTCAGTCTCCGGCGACGATGATATTTGTTTTCCCGCGCTCCTTTAAACACGTGTGGGCTCTATTTATTAAATCAATTACTTGTTTCCAGGCCTGTTAACTTAAACGGGCTCATCAAGTAATCTAGGCCAATGGGCTATTGCTTGGGCATTATCTTGGCTGCTTAAAGAGTTTTGGTCCTTTTGGACTTACTTATTTAGAGAAAATGGTTTTTTTTTTAATATTTAATTTAAGAGATCGATTTTCCTGTGAATGAAATCCATGTGGAGAGATGGAGCAAACGAAATTGTACTTGATTTGCCAAACTAATAAATATTATTCTTTGAATTATTTAAAAAGTCATTATAAGAAAAAATATATATAACTATGAAGGTGGAATGGAAATGTAAGAAAGATTAAAACTATAACCATTTTTAGAGTACTCGTGTTCATAACATGCAACTGCATAAACACATTTCTGCTGAATGTTTCAGACACAAATCTTTGCGTTTATAACTTTTAACTGTTAGGTTTTTTCATGTTTTGCCGTAATACCGACTCTGAATATAATCATTTTAAAAGTAGTGTTGATAACCAACACCCAAGACCGCCCTGAGCAATGCCTAATGAAACATTTGCAACAGGCCTCCGAAATTTTTGAAGAAAATTACATAGATATAAGCCTCCAAAAATTTTTTTTAGGCCCCCATATTTTTTTTACATAGACATTATAACAGGCCCCCAAAATTTTAGGGCCGGCACTGCCAACACTCTTCAAATGAAATTTTAAGTTTGTCTAACCCAAGTTTTGTTATAGTAAATTATAAAACATTTTCTTTGTTTGGAGTTTTATATGAACTAGAACCTAGAGCTTGATATATGCGTCGGTACGGAATTAGGTTTTACCTTAAAAATTATTAACACTTTAAAATACATAGATAAATGTTATTTAGATACTTTTAAGCTTCTACGAACCTACTCAGAAGTTTAAGAATCTGACTCGATTCCCGTCTACGAATTTATAATATCCAAAATTAGTTTAATTTGAAAATCTAAAAAACGATACCCGATAAACTGATATGTATCCGAATGTGTATCTTCACGATCATGTTTAATTGGTTATGCAAACAAAAAATATATATTTGTTAATCGGTTTGAATTTTTATCGCTAATGGTACAATTTCATTAAGTTAACACATAAAATAAATGACACTGAATTATTATGGTAGATATAATTAACAATTAGTTAGAAAGAATGAAAAATATAATATATAATAAAACTATTAAAATATGTAAATTCTATTATGTAATTTTATAATAAATGATGTATAATTATTTAAAAGAAAGGCTAAAACATAAAGAATTGAGAGCGCGTTAAAGGCCTTTTAAAAGTGCGATTTTGAGGGCGCCATCTCCGGTGACCTAAACCTTTCGGCGGCCTCACGCCGACCGTCTGAGAACCTCCTCTTTCTCCCCCCTCTTTCATTTCTAGGCGAGCATGTCTTCCCCCTCGTCCCCTTCTCCCCAATCGACGGACCCTTCCGACGGAAAGGAAGTTTCTTTGTCGCCTGATTCTTCAAATTCCCCCGACTCCGACTCTTCCTCACCCATCCTCAAAACGTCAATCCCCACTCAGATACCTTCAGCTGCAGCACCGACTTACGCTCAGAGGCTTAAGAACTCACTCCGTAACCTAAGGAAAATCGACTCTCCAATAACTCAAATCGATGGAATCCCAGTCGTTCAAGCTCCTCCTTCGATTATCCTGCAGGAGTCCTGGAAAGACCACATCGTTGCAAAGTTCCACGGAAAAATGCCAGACCAGAGAAAGATCTTTGCTGACCTAAACCCGGTTTGGGGAAAGTTCGGTAATATTACCATTCGTGCGCTCCCTGGCAACTCCTGTCTGGTCTTCGTGCCTTGTGCCTCTACTCTTGACTGGATACTGCAGGTGGGACTGGCAAGTGTCCAACTGTGGCCTTTTTGCTTTCCCTTGGGATTCGGAAGCCTCTTGGGAAGACTATGAACTCACCTCAGCTCCAACATGGGTAGTAATGAAGGATGTACCGTTGCCTCTATACTCCCTTCATGGTTTGAGTGTTATTGCAAGCGCCATTGGAGAGCCCCTGCATACGGAGAAGTCATATCTAGAACCATTTCATCTTGGAGACACCAAAGTAAAAGTGGAGATTACTTTAGCTGCGGCTCCTCCAAAGGCGGTGATAGTCAAGGACTCACAGGGATTCTCTGTAAAGGTCAATGTTGAGTACCCCCGACTCCCTCCGAAGTGTTGTAACTGCGGAAAGTTTGGTCATCTTCTGAACTGCTGTCCTATGCCTCTTTCGAAACAACTACTCAGCAAATCATCAGATAAAGTGGTGCTGAAGCAGAAGGAATCTCAGATGCAGCCTGGTTCCGATATAGCCCAGGTCAAAATCAAAGATACCTCTCTGGTAGAGATAGTGGAAGAGCATTCAGTAGTACAGCTTCAATCTCAGGATGCAACCTCGGATTATGATGTTGGAGAAGACTGTGTGGAAGTTCCAGTTGAACAATCAGGGTCAGTTCAGGGAGCTCCCAACAACTGAAAAAAGTCTATTGGCCACAGGAAGGATCCGAAACAGAGGCGGGTCTTAAGCTCAGCGAATAGTGATACGGCTCAGAAAGAGAATTCGGAAGTAGCTACGGTTACAGATGGCAGTGAACCCCCTGATACTGCTATAGCTGGTAATAAGGATGATCAACAAAAGGATCCGGACCCAGAAGAAAAAAAGGCTTTCAGCCCTCCCCAGCGACTCTGAAAAAAGCTAGAAGGGAGAAGCGTCGTGCAGCTCTTCTGGAAAGCCAAAAACCGTCGAATACAATCTCAAACCTGTTCACTTCTATCCGAGGAACTTCCTTAGGTAGGAGTGCTAACAGGCGATAAGCTACTCTACCCCCTCCCTACTTGTATACATGAAAGTTTTTTCTTGGAATGTGCGTGGAATAAATAACAACTCAAGACAATCAGAAATTCGGAAATGGATTAGTGTAAATAAACCTAGAATTGGTTGTGTTTTAGAAACTCGGACTGAAGAGTCTAATGCTCAAGGGATCGTGAACTCTACATTTTCTGGCTGGAGGTGGGATCATAACTACCAACATGCGGCGAATGGTAGAATTTGGGTTCTCTGGGATCCAGCTCTTTCAGTGATGGTATACAAGAAGTCGGATCAGTTTATTTTGTGTGGGGTTATGGATACAGTATCTGGTGTTGCCTTTACGGTGGCTTTCATCTATGGTCTTCATACAAATATTCGACGAAGGGAGCTTTGGCGAGATCTCTCTGTCCTGAAGCAAACTTCTCCTCTCTCCCAATCATCCTGGTTAATACTTGGTGATTTTAATCAGATTCTCGCAGCAAATGAGCATTACTCAGTTCAGCCTCATGATCCTCCTCTCACTGGTATGGGGGATTTGAGACAGTGCTTTGAAGATATTGAGGTTTCAGACTTGGCAAGTCGGGGTGCGTTCTTCACTTGGACCAATTGTAGAAAAGCAGATCCCATTTTGAGGAAGCTTGACAGAACTGTAGTAAACGATAAATGGAGGAGTGATTTTCCTTATTCAGTGGCAGTATTCGACCCGCCTGGGGGCTCAGATCGTTCTCCTTGCTTAGTTATGCTGGAAAGCGAAGTGGTAAGGAAAAAGAAGGCTTTCAAGTACTTCTCCTTTATCTCTTCGCATCCAGACTTTGCCTTGAAGCTTCGTGATGTCTGGAACAAACCAGTGGGTGTTGGATCCAGACTTTTTGTGTTGGGACAGAGATTGAAAAAAAGCGAAACTATGCTGTAAGGATCTGAATAGACAAGGTTTCGGTAATATTCAACAGAAAACGAAGGAAGCTTTTGAGGAACTCCAAGCACTCCAGCTGTCCCTCCTAACTGATCCGGATGAAGAAAGGTTCAGGGCAGAGTATGATGCCAGAGAGAGATGGGCATTCTTTGCTAGTGCTCAGGAAATTTTCTTCAGAACAAAATCCAGAATAAGATGGCTAAGGGATAGTGACGCCAACACTAGATTCTTTCATCAAGCGGTTCTCGCTCGTCAAGCCATAAATGCGATTCGTTATCTGAGAGACAATCTGGGTGAAAGAGTCGTAAATGTGGATCAGATCAAAGATATGATTATTGCTTACTTCACTAGTCTTCTTGGCTCTGAGAATTTAGAAGTCTCGCCTCTATCAGTTGTCGAGATCCAAGGGCTTCATCCATATCGTTGTCCCTCCCTCTTAGCAGATAAGATGACCCTGATACCATCGGAAGATGAAATTCGAGAAGTGTTCCAGACTCTTCCAAAGAGTAAAGCGCCTGGTCCTCGGTCTCCCTGCAGAATTCTTCCTTGATGCATGGGATATCGTTGGAGAGGATGCTGTTGCTGCAGTAAAGGAGTTTTTCACTTCAGGTCGCATGCTCCATAAGTTCAATGCCACTGCAATCGCACTCATACCAAAAGTTGTTGGTGCCGACGAACTGAGTAAGTTTAGACTTGTATCATGCTGCTCGACGATATACAAAGTCATTGCTAGACTCCTAAAAAAGCGCCTTAATCTCATCATACCTGAGGCAGTGCAGCTCAATCAAGTTGGTTTCATCAAGGGTAGGCTTCTTTGTGAAAATGTTCTCCTGGCTTCCGAACTAGTTGTGGACTTTCACAAAAGGGGACCAGTTACTCGTGGTTGCTTGCAGATTGATCTCACGAAAGCTTATGATAACATTAGCTGGCCTTTCTTGCTAAATGTGTTGAAAGCCTTCAAGCTCCCGGAAGTTTTTATCAACTGGATTAATCAGTGCATTTCCACTCCTTCCTACAGCATCAGTTTCAATGGTGAACTAATTGGTTGCTTCCCGGGAAAGAAGGGGCTCAGACAAGGTGATCCAATCTCCTCTTTGTTGTTTGTTCTAGTCATGGACATCCTCTCGAAAGTCCTTGACAGGGGTGCTGTAAATGGGAGATTTGGAATTCATCCCAAGTGTGATGTTCCTTTAATAACACACCTGAGCTTCGCTGATGATGTTTTGCTATTCTTTGATGGTAAAGAGGATTCTCTACGGGGTCTGCTGCAAATTCTGGAGGAGTTTAAGGGGTTCTCAGGTCTGTCTCTAAACCGTAGTAAATCAGCAGTGCTATTTGATGGAGGTCAGGTGAATGCAACTCGGGCAATAGCAGAAAGACATGGTCTAAAACGAGGCTCGTTCCCGTTAAGGTACCTAGGAGTCCCGCTTACTACTAAGAAGCTGAGAAAGCAGGACTACCAACCGCTCCTGGATAACCTCATGGGTAGATTTTCATCGTGGACAGTAAAGTATTTGTCGTTTGCTGGAAGGCTTGAACTGTTGAAATCGGTTATTTACTCAACAATTATGTTCTGGTGCTCAATCTTCCTCCTCCCGGATCAATGCTTGCGAAGTATGGAACAAATGTGTAATGCATTTTTGTGGAAAGGAGTCCCAACTTCAGCAAGAGGCGCAAAGGTTTGCTGGTAGGTTGTTTGTACCCCTAAGAGCTGTGGAGGTCTCGGTCTTCGACGTCTGGTCGCTTGGAATAAGGTTCTCTGCCTTAAGCTCATTTGGCTTCTCTTTACCTCTTCGGGATCTCTATGGGTATCATGGGCTCGACACCACCATATTCGAACTGAGAACTTTTGGACTCTGGATCCTACTAGATCAGACAGTTGGATTTGGAAAAGCTTGTATCAGCTTAGAGGTATTGCTCGTCAGTTTGTGATATGTGAAGTTGCGTCAGGTATCTCGGCAAGTTTTTGGGAAGACAATTGGACAGGACTTGGGCCGTTAATCTCGTTGGTTGGAGAGCTGGGACCAATGACATCATGTCTCCAGCGTAGTGCAACCGTTTCGGAGGTACTGGTTAATGGATCATGGTGGCTGTCTGCATCGAGGAGCCGGAACCGTGTCATATCTTTGCTGAAGGAAAGCCTACTAGATCCCCATCCGATAGCACAGTCTGAGGAAGAGGATGAATATAAGTGGAAAATTGGGGCCAACACTCCAAAGGCATCGTTCTCCTCTGCTGATACTTGGGAGCATTTTTATAATACCCACCCTGAAGTTAACTGGCATCAATCGGTTTGGTTTAAGGGTGCAATTCAGAAGCACGCATTTGTTGTCTGGTTGGCAAAGCTTAACCGCCTAGCCACGAAGGAACGGATGCACCATTGGAACCCCCAGGTCTCGTTGGACTGTGTGTTATGCTCAGGTCAGTGCGAAACTCAACAACATCTATTTTTTGACTGCTCCTTTGCATCTCAGGTCTGGTCCTTCTTCTTCACTAGGCTTCATCTAGTTCCTCCAAACTTACTGGATGATGCTATAGAATGGTTGAAAGCTCCTACCAGAAACAAGAATGTAAATCTCATAGCCAAGCTAGCCTTTCAAGCTTCCCTATATGGTATATGAAAAGAGAGGAATGCTAGAATCCACTCCAATGTGAACCGGCCTGCTTCTTCTATTATCGCTGAGATTTAGCTAATTATTAGAAGCAAACTCGCTATTCTGTCCCAGTAACAGAGAAATCTTCCTACCTCAGTCTCCTATCTTTCTAATTGGTTTGAACTCTTTTTTTAATTTAGCTTTGGCCCTTACTCATCTAGCTGGTCATGTGTGACCAAAGACTGTCTGAGCTATAATCCCATGGGGAAATAGGTTTTTTATTTTTGGTTACTTGCTTTTGTAATTTTTCTTGTTATTGAAGAAAAAAAAAATATTTAAAATATAATAAATGGAGACTAAAATTAGTTTAAAAGGGAACAAAAATAGATGAAAGAAACTATTTAAAATTAGGTAAGTAATGTTTTGTACTTAAATTTTAATAGAATAGATAGATTCCATGCAAGTTTAATTAAGTCAAATATGAAAAAGATACGTTTTTGGAAATAGTCTGACAAGTTTGATCAATTCATATACACGTTGGTTGTTGTATTGTAACAAAAGCATTTTATGTGAATTTATGTTATTTAGTTTGAAAGATAATGTTTTTACTTACTTGGGGTATTGCGATTTTTTTTTCAAAAAAATAAAACCACACAAAAACGGTTTAGTGGTACACGAATTTCAGAGAGATCAAAATCCAAAAATGGGTTCATGGTTTGATGGCATTTAAAATTTCGGAAAGAAATCATATGTGAGCTGCATTTTTTGTTAAAAAAAATACTTCTTGTTTTTATTGGTTTGGAATATCTTAAATTAATAAAACAAATTTGAAAAATATAAACTTGACGGTATTTGAATATCATTTTTGTTTTAGCACGAAATATATTTTTTTACATATTTTATTATACAGGAAATAGTAGTCTCACGCTTTAAATTTCAAGTCTCCATGACTGGTTGATTGATAATGCAGCTTTATAATATTGCCTTGACACCACCACATCGTTGTCTTTATCAATAAGCCAGATTTTTTGTTTATGTTATCGTTAACTCCATGTTAAAACGACAACGATCCTTCTGAAAAATACGATAAATAAAGAACCCCATACACACACACACACAGATATATATATATATATATATATGCTCTTTTTGTAATTGAAATATATGCTCTTTTATTTTAAAGACAAGTTGAGAAACTTAAAATAACAATGATCGAATAAAACAATAGAGCTATAGCCTCAATTATTTTGGCTCACATGCATATTATGCGGGGTAAGGATAAAAAAATTGATTTTTATGTCTTCAAAACACAAATGATCAAGTCATAAACGTTTGCTTTTGAAAATTCTAGTCTCTTTGTATTTATATTCTCATTCAACAATCATCTTTAGAGGAAATATTAAAAGAATAGTCAGTTTGGTTTTGTATAACATCGCTTTGTCTCTATTAATAACTAAAATGAAAATGTAAAAAGAACACAAAGAATCATCAATATATTAGAATTAGAACTAAAAGATGGCATCATAAATTTGAAGAATTAAAATAAAGCCGGGGGGCGAAAATATAGATATGAATTCCTTATCAATTATAAAAGAGAGCAAGAGAAAGCGAAGCCGTAGGCGTCAATCAAATAATAGCCGACAATATATGCAACTTTCACCTCCTCTTTGATTTTGATTTACGAAAAAAAAAACTGTATAATTGCTCATTCACATCATTTCATCAGGGTCGATTGAACTAGACAAATATCCAATAAGTCGATGATCATGACCATCATCACCATTTAAAGGATAAAGCATGCCAAAATTTTCATCAATGCACATATTTACGTTACTCTTGTTTAACTGACAAGTTGGTTGGGTTAAACACTTAAACTGATATGTCCTAATTAACTAGTAATAAAATCTTGAATGTGCCAACATTTTTCTTTGTTAAATATTAGATTTTTGCACGGCTTTTCTAGTTTTATCAACACTGTATCAGCAACAAGGGTCCGAAGAATAGGAAGGTCCACCTCCAAAAAAACACCAACCCAAAAGCAGCCTCATGTGAATTATAATGGGATATCGTCAGAAGAGTACAACCTTCGAATTACGTATTTTACCATCTTACAAGATCAAAGGTCCCTCCCTTCTACGCGCATGACTTGTTCCTTTTCTTGGGTAAACGATGACTATAAATCGAAATCTAGACTTTTGTGTGGAACTTCAATATCTTTTTATATTTTTTTTTTGTAATTGTTAGGTTAATTTTCTTAGAAACTGAGTGAACGCGAGACTTGTAAAAAGTTTATGTTCGTTAACAATTTTATCAAAATTTCTTTTACTTCTAACATAAACTGATGAATGGCGATCTCGGAAACAAAAATATGATTTTAAAATCAACTATAAAGAAATGTATTTAGCTAGAAGAGAAACAAGAATGTGTAATTAGTCTTCTTTCAGGCACGGAAACTTGAACTCCGATTGGTCATTTCACATGCTCTCTCCTCGTTTTGCATATAACATCTTCCTACTCTCTCACACGTCGTTTTCAAAACTGTGGTAAATCGATTTTGAGAAGTAAAAACAATGAGTATGAGAACTGTTCACAAGGGAAGCACATTTTTATCTCTCTTTATAAAGGAGACAACGATATGGACTTCGATCCATATATGAAATGTCTCATTCACACATTTTCACTTATGATTCAGTATCAATAGCTAAATCCAGAGAAGTTATTCGGAGCAGAGACAGATCAGGTCTTGACTTCAAATTCTGAAGACAGACAAAAACTGGATAATCTTTTCTCTTTCTTCTTGTCTACAACTACAGAAATAATAGGGGAAAATCGCATTTTAAACCCTCAGTGTCACATTCTATCACTTTAAACACTGAAGTTTTTTTACTAGCACTTTAAACTTTAAAAGTGTCATTTTTCGCATAACAAACTTCCAACAAAGTTTACTTGTTCTTCAAGGCAAATAAGTGACTGGTACTGTTCATATGATGATGAGGTGTCAGTTTTTTTTTTAAATAATAAAATACAGAAAATTGAAAAAAATGGAAAAAAATCTAAAAATTAAAATTTCAAAACTAAAAATATAACAATTGTTTTTCAAAAAAATATGTTAATTTAAAATAAAATATATTTTTTTCTTATATATATTAGATTTTGGTGTGAGTGAAACTTCTTAGATAAGAGACATACCTTTTAAAAATATAGAAAAGAAAAACATTATTATTATTATTATGTTATGTAAATTTTACATATTTGTTAAGAGATCTATTGGTATTATTTATAAAAAAAATTAGAAAATTTAAGTTTGTTTAAAAAGAAATTAATTTATTAGTGAAGTTTAAAATTAACATATTTAAAAGAAATTGTTTTATTTTCAGTTTGAAATTTTAAATTTAATTTTGAAATTTTAATTTTTATGTTTTAGAAATTTTAGATTTTTTTTTAACTTCCAACTTTAATTTTTTTTGGAATTTTTCGAATTTTTTCTGCATTTTATTATTTTATTATTAAAAAAACAAAAACAATTGACACCTCATCACAAGATGAACAGTACCGGTCACCTATTTGGCTTGGAGGTTTGTTATGCTAAAAATGTCACTTTCAAAGTTTAAAGCGCTAGTGAAAAAACTTCAGTGTTTAAAGTGCTAGAAAGTAACAATCTCAGGGTTTAAAATGCGATTTTCCCGAAATAATAGTAATTGCAAAACTTCTTAATTAAACCTTGATGACACTTTTTACTTTATATAATAAAATAACTATGAACTCCTTTGAGATGTGGTTAGATTTTTTTCATTGATGCTAAATAACAACTAGATTTTTTGTCTGATTTATTTATCTATAGTAAAAATAATTATTAAATAATAATTTCAAAATATGTGAATTCCTAGCTTTTAAAGCATTTTCAACAAGCTTTTAAATTTTTGTTCTCCAACAAGTTTTCAGACCCTCAAATTTTGAGGACCTTAATAGTAAAACCTCAAATTTAAGTTTTACTATGTAGACCTTCAAACAACTATTTAATTTTTATTTTGGTCATTTTTTATAAATTACAAACATTTGAATATTTTTTTTTTGTCAGCAACATTACAGACTCATATTGACTCTATTAACCAAATAAGGGGATCCGCATCCATGTGAACGACGTAAGACGATTGCTTTCTTGCACTGCGTGCTACACTGTCCGCCTTTTTGTTATTCGTCCTTGGTACATGAATGATTTCCGTAGTATTGAAACTACTCCTAAGACTTCTTATATCTTCTAGATAGTTTGCAAAGGCTGGCCATTCATCTGGTTCCGAAACCATCTTCACCAATTGCGAGCAATCCGTTGCAAAAGTAACATTATACTGCCTTAAATTCCTCATACATTCCATTGACCAAATGAGAGCTTCAATCTCTGCGTGCAGTGGAGATAGACTCGCCCTTATGTTTCTTGCTCCCATCAAACCCTCAAATCCTGGCAGAGTACTATACCACCTTGACCCGAGAACTTATCCTTGTCTTTCCATGATCCATCTGAGAAACACCATCTACCTGTATTAGTTTGGACTTGTGGTGTTACTAATACAGGGGATGAGGCTGCCGGCTGAATAACAGAAGCTTGCGCTTCTGCCCAGAGTCAGGATTCAGATTCGGCTACCTTAAGTGTATCTTGTGGATCAATATTCAAATTACTAAAAACTTTTCCATTCCTTGCCTTCCAAATATACCATAATATCCAAGCAAAATGATGGTCATCCACTACTGGGGGAACCCGCCAGAATAGATAGTCTATATTTGCAAATAATGAGTCGCACGGAAAATTCAGTGGGTTTGATGGGATCCTCGAGAGGGCCCATACTTGTACAGGTGGGGGACATTCAAAAAATACATGATTGATTGTCTCTTCATGGTTTCCACACCTTGTGCAAATAGTATCTCCTTTTATTCCTCTTGCACTGAGATTCTTCATTACCGCTAAACATCTAGATAGCATTTTCCATAAGAAATGCCTCATTTTAGGTGGGCATTTTATTTCCCAACAAAAAGCCTTCAAAGGTGTGATTGATGGTCCTAACTGTGGTAAGACTAGTTCCTTGTCTGGATACACTCTTTCAATCTGATAACCCGAGTTAACTGTGTATCTCCCATTGTTTGTAAAGTGTCAGCCATCCTGATCCATTAAAAGAGTTCTGCTTAACGGGATACTTAGAATAATGTCTACATCCTCAAGATCAACTAGATTCTGAAGTGCTTGAATATTCCATGTTCTTGAATTCTCATTGATGAGTGAGTCTACCATCAGGTCCGGGTAAAGATTGTGGTTATTTTTATTTGCTGGTCTCAGGCGGGTGGATGGGAACCAGGGATCATTCCATACAGAGATGGATGACCCTGATCCCACCCTTTTGATTAGTCCTTTGCTAACCAGAGATCTAGCAGAAACAATACTTCGCCATCCATAAGACGCCGAGTATGATCGGATGGGTTCCAAAGGCGATGCATTTCTGAAATATCGACCTTTGAAAACCCGGGAGAATAGAGAGTGAGGTTTCTCTATTAATCTCCAAAATTGCTTTTCGAGCATAGCTGTTTTAAAATCCGTGAAGTCCTTGAAACCCAAGCCTCCTTTTTCTTTGGGTAGACAGACCTTGTCCTACGTTTACCAGTGCATACCTCTAGTTGATCCCCCTAGACTCCACCAAAATTTAGCTACTGCACCCGTAAGCTTTTTTATAATAGTTTTTGGTATATGAAAGCTGGCCATGATGTGATTTGGTAAGGCTGTAACCACTGAACAAACATTTGAATATATTTTTACATATATGTTATTGTTGACACATATATTTTTAGATTAAATTGTCTAACACAAAAATTATGTATATGTAGTTTAACCATTTCATAATTCTTTCTCTAATTAGTGCACTTTAAAAATATATATAATTTTTTTGTGAAACCAAAATATCTATATATGAGTTATGAATATTATGTTTTGCATTTCATTGTGTATTTATTATTTATTTATAAAAGTTTGGTTCTTATAATTAATTATTATATTTAATTATTAAGAAGTCTGAAGATTAAAATGCAATATGCAAAGAAAAATTAAAAATATATTTGAAGTTTTTTTATATATAAATTTTATTTCACAACACGAAAACTGGTGATTACATTTTGTTATATACATTTATTTCACATTATGTATATTTGAATTTTTTTGTTAAAGCAATCCACCTTTAACCCCTCATTTTAAAGATTACCTACTGTCAAATTAAATGAGGATCACCCACCCTCAGAATGATGTTTTTTTTTTGTTGGAAATGCTCTTATTAAAACATACTCCTAAATCATTTTTTGTATGATATTCTAAATTTATGGATATTATTATATTTACGATACGGTCGGTATACTTTGTAATATAAAAAAAAGGAAATCTATTTTGAGGCACACTTGGTAGTTACTAGTTGGTATAGTATGTTTTAATAAGTACAATATTATGGGTTCGTAGCTCACGCATGCATCTCGTTGTCCAGAATCACTTTTTCGAATAAGTCCCCATTCCAACTTAGGATCTATTAACCTCTTCTTAAAGAAAAACACCGCCCATCTCCACCGGAACATGTTTACTTTATATTCTAGGCTGTGTACTGTTCTATTTATCTTTAAAAAATTATAATCAGCGACATACCATTTCTTAATTAAAGTTCGTAAAGACATAGAATGTGACACTATTAAGGTCAAAGTCACGACCAGGTAGAAGGTGAAAAATTAATTACATCTAAAGCACGCAAAAACATTACACAGCCAAAAGCACACATACATACTTAACTAAAGAACGTGAATAGAAATGAAGAAATAATATTTAAACTCTCTCTCGCACATGTTAATAATCTAAAGGCTCTGATTAAACGCCATTTTATTAAGCTTCTGAAGGTTTTTACCGTAAAAATCAACCTCAGAATGCAGTAATCTCGCAGCGCTTTCGTTTAGTGATGACACTGATGATCCCAAGTAGTACTTGGCAATGTATGGCTTCACTTCTGCTTCTAAACCAGTTTCTAAGCTTTGGTTATGTTCTGTGTAATGAAGAATCTCTGATGGCCACGGCTTCATGTCTTGATGATAATGATGATCCATTACAGGATTATTATTGTTATTATTATTCATGATTTGACTAGCTTCTGCGTAATGATTTCCAAAGAAAGCACTGTAGATACTGTTTCTGTGAGATGGAACTGTGTTGCTGCAGTAGTTGAGTTCCCAATTGTTTGGAACTGGGTTGAAGTTTGAAGTCATCTGGTCTGAAACCGTTGGTAGAGTACTTGCACTGAAGCAAAACGCAGCGTTTTGATTAGCCGTCGTCTTGGTCTCCGGGAACCAACACGGACCTGGTTGTGATGAGACGGCCATTGACTGATCATCATGTAGGTTGTTTATCAAACCCGTTGACTTTACTACTTCTGAAGTATTTGATGACGTCAATTTCTGATCTATGACGTTAGCCGTTTGAATGTCGCTTATTAGGGGTTTATGTGTTGTTGGATCAATGCCTTTTCTTCTCAGCTTCTTCTTAAGACATGAGTTCCAAAAGTTTTTGATCTCGTTGTCTGTTCTTCCCGGTAACCGAGTTGCGATCTGAGACCATCTACACAATTCAAGATGGATTCAGAAAATGAAATATACTTCAAAATTTACATTATTATATATGTATTCAGAAACTCTATATAAATATGCTGTTATTTCTTCTAATAACCTGTTCCCTAAGGCAGCATGGAGCTCAATGATCAAGCTTTCTTCGTCTTGAGAGAATGCTCCCCTCTTTAAATCTGGTCTCAAATAGTTGATCCACCTAAGCCTACAACTCTTTCCACATCTCAGTAAACCTATATGATCATACCAACCATAAATATAAACATTATAATACATATCTTTAACTTTTCAAATATAAGATTACAGACGACCACCAAACCTGCGAGTTTGGGGACAGAACTCCAACAGCCATGACCATGTCTTGTTATGTAGTTGAGAAGTTTCTCATCTTCTTCAGGAGACCAAAGGCCCTTTCTAAGCTTTTGCTTATAACAACAGGAATGACTTCTCATATCTATATGCAAATATGGATATGAAGCAATTGATATATAAGAGTAATGAAGAAACAAGAAGCAATATACTTTTTTCTTTTTTTTTCTTTTTTTGGGAAAAGAGGCAATAGATTGTTGCAGATATAGAGAGTTTTATGACATGTGAAGGTTCTATAAGGTGAAAGAGGCAGGAAGATGATGGATAAATTATTATAAAATGAGAGTAAATGTGATTGGCGATTTCTTGTATAACACTCTTTTTTTATAATCGTTGGTTGAGTTAAATTAGTTAATTGACACCTTTTATGGGACCACAATATACAGGAAAAGAATCAAGAAATGAATATAAACACCTAGTAGAAAACTATTTGTTTCCTTTACAAAATAGAAAGAAAAAGTAGTTAAAATTTTAGAGAGAAAAAAATCGTAATATTTTTAGTCCTTTTTCCAATAGATAGATAAAAATAAAGACATACAGCTACAAAAATAAACTATTAAGAATTTATCTATGAAAAAAAAATTCATCTATAAGACTACAATTAATAATAGAAAACAAATTAACATTATTCAATTCTGAATTTATAAATACTATTACCGTCGTTTTATCACAATGTGGTTATAAGAAATTTCACACACATAAACATACATGTTTGTACCTTCCATTGATATATATACATACATTTATTTCCCCCACTTTATAACTTGAAGTTATATGGGTAAACCTAGTGGTATTTTATTAAATGTACACATGAATTTTGATTTGGGGGAGCAAAATTAAATATGTACTGTCTTACGAAGAAAAGAAAACCAAGACAAAACAACTTTCCTGTGAGATCTCAAATCCGGATTTGTCAGATTGATGTCTCATAGGCCAGTCATGACTCATGATGCCTCATGGGTCAGTCATGGTATGGTCAGTGGGTTAGGATGGATCTATAGAGATATCGAAGGAGTTGAATGCTTTGGACTAGAAGGCTGCCGCAAAAGTCCCTCGACTCTCTATGCTTCTATGCTGAAATGGAAGAATTTTTATGGGTGATGTTCTGTTTACGAGATGTATGTATTACTACGACACATGTTAAGACAGACTACATATTTGGTGGACATGATTGCTAACACAACTAACTGACCGGCGTTTGCATGAGAGCTAGTATCATTCCGCTTTCATATCCTAAAATCCAGTAATTTGCCTGCAGATTTTCTTACCAAGGAAGTAAAAACCAGTTGTGTTCTCTTTCTCCATATAGATCAGATTCGATCAAATCTAGTGCTCCTTTCAGAATGATTTAACCTCACCACTTGATCAAAAATGGACATCGACAAAAAATAGATAATATAAAACTGAATTGTTAAATTATAAACGAATGCAAACCTTTGTTTCAAAAAAAGAAAGAAAACTTAATTTATCGAATTGATTAGGTGACTTTTGATTTTAATGTTGACAAACAATGACTGTTAATGTTCAGGGATACTATGACCAAATTTCAAAATTTTCCTAATTAGCATGAAAATAAAAGAGAAATAATGCAGGGGAAGCCATCGGTCATGAACAGACTCATTTCCATGGAAGTATTGTACGAATTTAAAATGATTTAATTGTCCCCCCAAAAATACGAAATTTTATTTGTTTGACTAGGCCTGGGCGTTCGGGTACCCGTTGGCGTTCGGGTCGGGTTTTTCGGATTTTCGGGTTTTCGGATTTACGCTCCTAGGTCCCATAGTAAAATTTCATTAGTACGGGTCGGGTTCGGATAATAACACTTCGGGTTCGGTTAATAATTATATTGCATCCTAAAACCCATAAAGTAACCATATATCATTCGGGTTCGGGTTATATCGGTTCGGTTCGGATATAACCAAAGTAAAAAAAACAAAAACTTAAAGAAAACATAAAGAAAAACAGCTAAATTAGTTAAAACTAATCTATCTCACATAAAATTGCTAAAATAACAATAAAATGTTAAATCAAGTATGAAAACAAACATTATTTGTAAACAATATACATTATATTATAGAGAGTAGACTTGTTATTCCAATGAACAAATTATAAATTACTTATTTATAACTAATTGTGTACTTGAAATATTTTTAATATTGTTAATATTTATTATTATATATCATATTACCACGAATATTAAATTTAATAACTAAAATACTTATATATATATATTTCAAAATATTTATATTAACTATTAGTTTCGGGTTTTTCGGGTTACCCGTTCGGGTTCGGTTAATAACACTTCGGGTTCGGATATTTTTATACCACCCTACAAGACCCGTTCGGGTATTTTTACATTTCGGGTCGGATAACGGGTCGGATTTTTCGGTTCGGGTTCGGTTCGGATTTAGGGTTCCGGATTTTATGCCCAGGCCTATGTTTGACTAAGAAAAAAGAATACTTTTGGTACTTTTCAAAGTTTTACTTTCCCCCTACTTTAATATCAAAAGAGATAGCTTTGATGTCCAGAGAATGTAAAAGAGTTGTTCTGTTTTTTTTTTTGGTCAGAAAAAGAGTTGTTCAATTTAAGTACGCAAAGTGACGGTGGAAAAATAGTCGTAAATGTTTACACTATGCAATAATTTGGTCGCGTAACCACTAATAGTCTACTTTACATAGACATTAGTTGATTTAACAGCTGCCGACTTGTAACTTGTAAGCTCTCTTAGATCTTAAATTGATAGTGTTGATATATAACGTGTAACGGAAAATAAACAAACTTAAGTTTTGATAAATTTTGAGCATGTTTCTACAAGAGAACAAGAATGCGTTTAGAACAAAAAACTTATATTATTCATAGCAAATGCGTTCACATTATTATCTTATTACAGGAAAGAGAAATGTTTTCTAAATAATGTAATGATTAGTTTAAAACAAAGACATATATACTAGCTTAAATCGAGTCTTAATAAACTAGAAAATCATCACCATAATTGTAGAGTATTATTAACACGAAAAACACTCAAATTACCTTGTATATCCAACCTCTGTCTCTTGTGACATATTCTTGTAATAAGAAGAAATCGCATAGTTTACAAATCTAATCATAGCGCGACGATATACTTTTGGTCGTATGTATCATGTATATATGTTTGGTGGAAGACGATCAATAGCTAGAAAATCAAGAAGAGGACAAAAGGAAGCAAGATCATAATTTGGTAACTTAAGGCCATCAAGTAGCCGTATTGTCCAATAGTTTTGCTATAGCTATCAAATGGCGACACTACGATAAATGAGCTGTGATTAACCGTGCAATATGTTGGAGGAAAAAGTAGTAAACTTAGGTTTAGACCCAGTGCACTGAAGCTTATCACTAAGAATAATGTATAAATGTACATGGATTTGAAAGCAAAGTCAAAACAATATATTTAAATAAATTTTAACATACAAGACCAACATGTCAATGACTCATTAGTTACTTGTTTTCAAAAGTTTCACAAATAGTAAGAAAAAAAGACAATGATGTGGAGAAATGGAGACGAATCAAAGAAGCCGAAATAAAAGTGAGAGAGAGCATCAATTTGTAGTAGAACTGTAGAATGATGATTGCAAGAGTGGGACAAAAACAGAAGACTAATGATTTGGTCACAAGAATATATATACACACTTGCATGTTCAAAGTACAAAAAGTTGTTTAGAGATGCAATGCTATACTAAAATGGTGAAGAAAGAGATTGTTGAAACATCACTCTCGTGTCCAGTTCCATTTAGAAAGTGTCTGACGCCACGTCGCCACGCTGTTTTTCCTCGTATATGTTTCATGAATACTAATATTGTTTCATCTCTTTAATTAGTATAATTATTGAGCTGAAGCATTCGTCTGTATGTTTTGTTGGGATTGTAAAAACCCATTTCCAACTCTTTATTATTGGTACGATATTTGTCTATTTTGAACTTAAGAGGCATTTTCGCGTAAATTTACTTTTTGATTTTTTTTCCAAAATGTGTCTTGTATTAATTAATTAGAGTTGAATTTCTCTTTATATATTAGACTTTTATTTGTCTAACTTCCGATATGGGACTTACATTAATATCTTTCATTCTTTCTTTCAAATTAAGAATCACATTTATCTCGTGTCATTTTTTCCAGCGAATTGAAGATGATCTTTTCTTTCCCACAACATCACATATTCCATGATCTTCTGACTTGATCTCTGTCACACATACTTCCAATTTATATCTCGAAATACCTTTAGTCTTTTTGCAAATTTCTTGTCAAACCGTTATGATACCAATTATTAGAATTGTAAAAGCCTGTGTTCAACTCTTATTATCCGGTTAGTACAATATTGTCCATTTTGAACCTAAATAGGCAAGTGTACATGAATATATATTTTTTTATTTTTTCTCAAAATACCTCGTATTAATTAGAGTTGAAATTTTCTTTATACATTAGTCTCTCCTTTGTCTAATTTTCGATGTGAGATTTAGATTACGTCTCTCATGTTTTTCAGTGATTGTTATTGTTTATATGTTGTATATGTGTAGGAAATACTTTTTTGGTAAAATGTGTAGGAAATATTTTAAAACTATACTTGCTACTATTGCGATTATTACTATAAAACTTAGTTATCTAAGTGATCACTTAATCACTGCAAGATAGTGATGTCAAAAAAAAAAATCACTACAAGTTAGTTATCAATATATAGCTGCCTAAATCATATACATATGTATATATTTTTACTAAAAATTTTCTAGCATAAAATTTTATGCATGCATGTAGAAAACTTAGATATTAATCTACGACAAAACTGCAGGCAATGCACGAAAATATTGTAGCTAAATTGCATGATAGTATTCAATAAGTTTTATCGGAATACTGAGGCACAGAAACCGACCATATTAGATGAAGTTAAGATCCGTACACCACTGGTGAATTTGTCTTGTTAAACTAGTTACTACATGCATATAGATCAAACTTTGTCAAAAACAGTTTAAATTTCTATAAGAAAAAACAGTTTAAATTTCTTACTGTTTGTTTGCGTTTCTATACAATAGTTAGAATGGTAGCATATCACTCATCCATTTTAATAGCTAGTCCAAAATGTTAATTTTCAATTTATGTATAAATTAATAAATGAGTTAAATAATTCCTCCATTTTAATAGCTTATTCTAATTATTTAATAACCCAATTAAATAGTTTTTTTCAGTAGCCCTATTCAAAAACTAACAATTATGTTTTAAAATTTAATTTGATATTTATCAACTTTAAAATATGTTACTATATAAAAATATATTTGTGTATATATTATATTATACATAATAAATTAAATTTTATATCATATATAATTCTTGTATTATACAGAAAAATTGTGTCATACATAAAATTGTATAAATTTACTCCCTGAGTATTCCCCAACTTTTTACGCCTTTCAGTAATTCACTAATCGAGAAGAACCATACATGTTGCGCCTATCTAGTTTCTGAACAAAACATGTAATGTACGTAGCAGAATTGTCCAATTTGCATGTAATGTACGTAGCATACGATACATGTATACATGTAATGGACGTAGCAAATACTGGTCATTAATATTGAGATACCTAATACTATTCTTTGGGTTAGTTAACTTAAGGCTGAGGAGTGAGGACAAAACACTAAGCACGTGTTGTTTAACTTCCAAATGTCTAGAGTTTCATTTTCAAGACAAGGAAGGAGATCATCGCTGACGGAGAAATATTGCAGAGGTGAAATGTCATAATTACATGTTCTGATTTACCCGAGGTCCTAAATCGCCCGAAATCAAAAACATCATCGAACATGCTCAGTGCACTCTTTTTAAATCACGGAGTTAAGCAGTCATTGTTAATTATATCTACATCTAGGGGAAAACCATTGAGTTTGTGTTTATTATTCTCAAAATTTTTATTTGAAAAGGTATTCAACTTTAATTGATTTCCGCACATATAACGAAAGAGGCAATTCTCGTTGCTTTGGGAAAATTGGGTCCACGTTAACGGAATCCTTAAAATGGTTTTTAGTTTAACCATTGTTTAGTGAAAACATTTCACGTCATTAAATTGTTATAACGAAATGTTACGGAAGTCTTAAATAATTGTTTCATAAAAACGGTATCTTAAATAATGTTATTGAAGTCTTTTAATTAATGGTTTTTTTGGTAGGGAAGCGAGAAGTAGTGATGTTTGTTTACAAAAAATAAAAATAACGGTTTCTTAAATAATTTATAATAGATGAAGTTTTAAAATTGTGCATATAGATTAAAAAAATATTTGTTTTTTTTATATTTTCTAAACAAAAATATCATTAATTATTTGTTCAAACTCAATTCAACCAAATAAAATAGAAGATATGATATTATTGGTTATATAACATTAATTATCAATAAATTTATGAAGAAAAATGAAAACATCATCTAATTTAGAATAATTTTTTTTGTAAACGTCAAGTATTAAAAAATGGAGAGGGTAATGTTAATGAAGTCTTGAACAAGGAGAAATTTCACTTTTACTATATTCTTAATACCATTATTCATGTTTATCTTCATTAAAAAGATATTTTCAAAAATACATTTATTATTAAAGAGACACAAGACTTTTATATCCTTATTCTATAGATATATAAATATCAACAATTATTTAAGTAAATGATAAAATTATAATGGTTGTATAGTTTTCAAATTATACCTTTCAAATTCGAATTTTTTACATTTTTTTTTTTTTGAAATTTTCTTTTTGCAAATTTTTTTTCGAATTTAAAAATTCTTTTTGAATCTATTGTCAAAATCCAAAATCAACAACTTAACTATAAACTCCAAATCTGATTAATTAGTCTTGGAGTTAGAAGTGTCTATTTATTTCTTTAAAAGTAAGGGTATATGTGGGTAAAATAAACATAAAAATTGTATTAGAAATGTGGTAGTTTTTACAATTTCTCATTAAAGTTTGAATTGCAAAGTTCTTTTTCTTTTTCTCTAAACTGATTCGAGGAGATTTTCATGTCTCTATAGTGGTATATATAAATCTCTGGTTTCTAAGTAAAGCAAAAGCAAGAACTAGCAATTCTAAAGGGTAGCTTTGAATTTAGTTAACGGCAACAATTAAAATGAAAAAAAAAAGAGAGAAGAAGTTAGAAATACATTTTTAAGAAGGCGACATGAATTTTTAAAAGATAAAAGAAGTAATAATAAAAAGTGTTTTTGTCTAGTTGAAAAGTACGACCCATGACCCTGCTCATGCGTAATTACATAAATAGGACCTTAACTCATTTTCGATATATTTTCCTTTTATTGCTTATTTTCTAATCGAGTTCTTATCCTACGTATTTGCATCCATATTGTCAAAATCATAGGACTCATATGACTGTTTTTAGACTTATTCTTAGGTTCACCCCTAGAGTGAACCTAAAGGTTCACCCAACCAATAGAAATCACCCATTTCACAATTGATATCTTTTAAAAAAGGAAACAAAATATGATTAAGTTATATTATATTTTCAAAATAAAAAATGTTAAAAATAAATAAAAATAGTAATATATGCAACAAAAAAAATTTAAAATATTTTAATTCCGTCGTCAAAACACTAAACATTAAACTATAAACTCTAAACTAAAAACATTAAACACTAAATCTTAAAAATACCAAACCCTTAATCCTAAAAAGAGTTTAGGGATTAAGATTAAGGTTTTAGTATTTTTAAGATTTATTGTTTTAGTGTTTAGTTTTTTTAGCTAAAATTTAGGATTATCCAAGTGTTTATGATTTACCTAAGGGTTTAGGGTTTAGAGTTTAGGGTTTAGTATTTCGATGATGGCATTAAAATATCTAATTTTTTTGCATATACTAGAGTTTAGGGTTTAGAGTTTAAGATTATACAAGGGTTTAGTGTATACCCAAGGGTTTAGGGTAAGGGTTTAGGGTATATTTAAAGGTTTAGGGTTTAGGGTTTAGAGTTTATTTTTTTCGATGATGTTAAAAATATATTTTAAATCATTTTTTAACTACTATTATTTTTATTTGTTTTCATTTTATTTATTTTAAAAATATAATATAACTTGACAATATTTTGTTTCCTTTTTTAAAAGATATCAATTGTGAAATGAATGATTCCTATTGGTTGGGTGAACCTCTAGGTTCACTCTAGGGGTGAACCCAAGAATAACTCCTGTTTTTAGTTGAAAAAGCAGTCAAAACAAAATACACTCATATAGCCCTTTTGTCAAAAGTAAAATAAAACCATACACTCATATCATTTGTTCGTAGTCTTCAAAAAAAAATCATTTGTTCGTGTACTGGTCAATAAGTTAACCGTATATAACTTTATAGTATTTGGGCATCAATACAACAAGAAAGAATTACACTAAAGACAGTTTCAAGTTTTTAATAACACCATGGAGCAGTTTATGCTCCTCAGACAGTTTTTCTCTTTTCAATACACGTTTCACTCTTCCCAATTCACAAATCAATTGTATTCTAACTAAAGTCTAACTAAATAATAAAATATTATATTTTATATTATTTTATGTTCTTCTATCTCTCATCTTCGTCTTCTTTCTTCCAAATTTTCCATCTTTTTTCTAAATTAAAATCTGATTGTTCAGATTATTTTTTTCAAAAGAATTTACATGTAATTATTGTCTCTGTCGCTCACTCTATCTTTTAAAATAGGTTAAGGCATATCTCCAATGTACGTACAAGTTGCACACTCTTTTGTACATGTGGATATGTAAACGATGTACATATATATATCACTGAAACATTGTACATGTGTAAATATCAAATGAGATTTGTACTATTAGTAGTCTATAATCTTCTCATCTCCGCAACAACCAAATTAAAATGAATCACTTCTCATTTATATATGATATGAGTAATATATGACATGATTCAAATGTGTACAGTTGTTTAGCTTTAAGAGGTAAAAATTATGCATACATTCTTACCATGGCATAACTTCATTCATCTGGATCTACAAATTTCAAGACGTATAATTCGACTTAGAAGTGAGATAGCAGGAATATGTGTACACATTACCATAATATCATGCTATTTAATTGGATAATTTCGCAAGTTTCAAAATGTGTACAATCACATGATGTCCATGTGTACATAAATTTTACTATCATGTACAATATACAATGTACAATGATTCACTTGTATATAATCCAAGTACATAAGACTATATTTGTTTTTGAGCAAGAATAACAAACCACATGTGTGTACACTATGTGACGTGTACATGTGTAGAAACTTGAACAAATTAGATGTTTAAGACAAATGAACATGTTATTTTGTGTACTCTGTAATGTGTACACATGTACACTCTGTAACGTGTACACATGTACATTTTCAAAATGTGTACAATCACATGATGTCCATGTGTACATAAATTTACTATCATGTACAATGTACAATGATTCACTTGTGTAATATTGTCCAAGTACATAAGACCATTTTTGTTTTTGAGCAAGAATAACAAAGGACATGTGTGTACATTCTGTGACGTGTACATGTGTAGAAACTTGAACAAATTAGATGTTTAAGACAAGTGGACACGTTATTTTGTGTACACTCTTTAACGTGTACACATGTACATCGAAGATGAACCAATATATGTAAAAAAGTTGTACACATATAGGTGGATTGGTGGTTGGTTACACATATAGTTGTACACATATAGGTGAATAGGTGCATACATGATTAATATGTTTTATTCATATCTTAGCTTTCATTTTAATTCATTTAATAAATTCTCCAATGCATTTAAGATTAATTTTGTGGATATGTTGCCCAATTTCATTAACAGATAGTTGTAATACCTAATTGGTTAATTTTGATCTTAATCAAAGAGACAATTGATTTTGTATATGACAATAGTTTGAGCTTAATTTGTTAACTTTGTGCAAGAACAATTAAATTTTTTTGGACAATTAAAATGGATAAATCTGAAAATTTAATAGTTTGAGACAAATTGTTAATAATCTAACAAATAAAGGACCAAATGTGAAAATGTGAGAAAAACTCAATTGTTGCCCGAGCTTCACCGTACGACACCGCAATGGATTCCGAACATCACCACGACATATTATCACAATGCAAAGCGGATAAGTTACGGAGCACGTTGTGAAAGAATAAGCTTTGTCGTGTTGATTTATGACGAAGGAGAAGACTAACCGCTATCGAACTGGGCTAACGTTCATCGGAATCACAGATGAAGACCAGAAAACACAACGAAAAAGATATGATTCACTATAAAAGTTATTAAAGAATTGTGTTTATTTTATGAAATCAGTAAACTCAAAAAAGAAAACAAAATCCGAGAAGAAAAAGAAGATGAGAATCAGTGGGTCCTACAAATTATTCTCTAGTTATGCTTTAGTTAGTAATAAATGAAATAAGTTAAAAAAAAGTGTTTCAAGAGCAAAAACTGTCTTATTGTGTTATAAAAAATTCGAAACCGTCCCTGAATGTAAAAAACTCATACAACAACCCATTCTCTCTATGTTTTAACTAGTATGAGTTAAAGATAGTAATTTTTTTTTTGAACACAGATTAGTAATTATAAGAAGGTATGTTGTCTGGTTGAATAATTACATGATGTGTTTGTCAAGTAATTTAAGTCTAAATAATAGTAAATCTCTGATTAGCCACACTCTTTTTTGCATCCTCACTTTCTTAAACATCCCCATCAGTCACTTTTATGTTTTCTTTCTGTAAGTCTATGTCTTAACTAGAGGGATCAGACTCTCCTTTCTGCAATGTAACCTCTCTTTTTCTTTCTTTTAATTATCACCCAAATAACTATTACTAGGGTGAGACCCGCGCCCTGCGCGGGGTGAGATAAGCCTTTTTAGAAAAAAAAATAAAGTTTGAAGTTTTATTTTCCAACATTATATATTTTATAAATGTGATATTAAAATTTAATAAATGTGATATTAAAGTTTGAAATTGTATTTTCCAACATTATGTATTTAATAAATGTAGAAGTATTAAATTTTAATAAATGTAATATAATCGGTCAGCCCATAATTATACTTGTTCGGTCAATTATAAATGTCATTTATATATATAATTTCAAGTTTATTTGATTTAAGAAGTAATTATGGGAAAATATATTATAAATTAAAGTTTAAAATTAAAAGATAACAGAATAAAAAACACCAAAATAAGAAAGTGTGAACTCATAATAGGAAACAACAAAACAGATTTAAACCACAGAATAAAATCCACCTATTTAGAAGCAGTAAAATAATAAATTTATTAATACCAAATAAGTTCAGTACAATGCAAATCCTAATAAAGTTAATATTGGTCTTGCAACTATACAATTGAATATTTGATTTAAAAATTATTGTGTATTTTAACATTTTGTAGATATTTGGAATAAAATTAATAAATACCCATATTTTTAATATGTTGTGTAGTATGTAAACACATGTAAAAATAATAAATCAAAGTAATAAATCGTAGTTTCACAGATGTGTTAATCGTAATATGAATAATACAATGTGAAGATATAATTAAATCAAAAAGTATATACTAAATAGAATTGTAAAGGAATGCATCTAATTAGTTACGTCGTATCAAACATTTACAAACTACATTTTTTTGTTTATCGGTGGCTTTTTTGAAAACACATTTTAGTGACTTTATTTGTTGGACCTAGGGGTGTTTAATCCAGATTTCGGTTTTGTTTTTTCGGTTTTCCGGTATTTCAGTTAGTAAAA
The DNA here is from genome assembly GCF_000801105.2 of Raphanus sativus. NCBI lineage: Eukaryota > Viridiplantae > Streptophyta > Magnoliopsida > Brassicales > Brassicaceae > Raphanus > Raphanus sativus. The sequence continues at coordinate 14,878,427 of NC_079516.1, forward strand.
TATAACTACCACTCTAAATCATATTTACTTAGGTTCAGTTTATATACTATCGGTTTTCGATTTATTCGGTTTTTTTACCAAAAACATAATTATTTAGTTTGATGTAATATTATATTAATTTTAGAGTCATGTTGTCAATGCAGTCACTTATTAAAAAATATTATATGTTCGTATAAATGAAAAAAAAAAGAATAACGATTCTACCATCAAATAAAATAATCAAATCTGAACTAAAATAAAGTTTGGAATTTTCAAAATAAAAATAATAAACAAAATATAAGCATGAAAGAAAAGTTTTTTCACTCTTTCATATTTAGTGTTCATCAAAGTCATGATTCTTCGATTGAATACAAAACTCTGTTCGTTTATAGATAAGAAAAACAATTGTGAATAATTTCCACTAATTGTTGTCCATCAAATTTATAACATTCACTTCAATTTAGTCAAATGCTAAAATAAAGAAAACATATTTTTTAAAAGACTAAGAAGATATAAGAATCCTCGATTGCGATGTATTGTTATGTAATTATATAGTTGATGGGTTTTAGATATTAGGGCTTCTCTATTACTATAAAAATATGGTAATGGTTATTAACAAAAAAAATAACTTATATAACAACATATTTTCATGTGTCATTATAAAATAGATACACATGTTTCTACTTTTGATCAGTTTTGTTTGGGTTATTCGGTTATAAATCAGACCATATCCAAATCCTATTTTATAAAATCATATCCATTCGGTTTATATAGTATATATTAAAAATAAACTAAATTATATATTCTGGTTCGGTCCAGAACCGTTCGGTTTTACCATATTAAACAGTCCAAGTTGGATCTCATTTTGGTGGACCGTACATGTTAAGAATAATTAAGATAAGTCAAACCAATAATTATTATATATATATAGAGAGAGAGATAAAATTGAAAGTATCACTTTCGAACTTTCTAACACTTTAAATCTTGAAGTTTTTTTGCTTTCATTTTAAATCTTCAAAGTGACATTTTTAGCATAATAAACTTCTAACGACGTTTTCCTATTCATATGTGACCGGTACTGTTCATTTTACAGGTAAAAAATTAATAAAAAGTAATAAAAACTCAGTAGATAGAATTCTCCAAAACCATCTCAACAATCTCTCCCACAGCACCAACACGAATTTTGCTTCCTGGAAAATTTATTTTTCACCTAAATTTTCAACATAGATCTAATCAGAAAAATAGCTATTGTAAACTAAGATTTTAATTGAAGAGATATGGTAGAGGTTCTGGCTAGACTAATGAATTAGCTCACTTATATAGTAAAAAAACGTGTATAAAAGTTAATGAGAAAAAATCAGAAACTGAATATGTATATGTTTGTTTTAAATGTATAAAGATCTTAGGGAATATTTTCGGGCAATTATGGTGACTGTTTTCAAATAATTTCCTATAGTCATGCTTGCGAGAGTAATATTACATTTACTATCCGAATCAATTATTATTTATCTTCATATAAAGAATAAATTTCGGCTATTAGTCAAGATATTTAGTTAATTGGTGATAGTTTACATACGGTCACAGTATTTAAATGTCATGTATTATGGAAACTTTATATTGAGTTAACTAATAATCAGTTAAGTTACATAAAAGTAGGTTTCATATTTTTACAATTTTCCCAATAATAATTGACTAATAATGTAATGTGTATAATTTGAGGAAATGTTAAAGCTCTTATGTCAAGTGACCAAATTCTATGCATATGGTGAGGGAAGAATTATCTTATCAATGACAAATGAAAAAAATATCAAACAATTTATAGTACAATGTTTAAGAAAAAATTCAATATCGAAAAATATATGTGAGCATTGGTGAATGATTTCTGATTTTGTACAATGTTTAAGAACCATTTCAATGAGGTTGTGTGAGTGTTCATATATAATGCAAAAACATTTCCTAACAATAACTAATAATCTGTCAAGTTAATGTCCTAAGTTCAAGACACACCTATTTAGAAACGCCATATTTTATAATATAAAACATATTAATGTTGTTTATATGTCAAGGAAAACATTTCCATGAAAATGTTGACAGGATAGAAGAGGCACCGACAAACTAATTAATCATTTTACTTTTATTTGGCAGGTTGCAGCAATTATAATATTAAATGGTGGAGGAGTCCAAACGACGTCACGAAAAACAATTTACAAATACGTTTAAAGACCCATAATTTTATTGAAACTTAGAATGCTTATTCAACGAAGCAGTAAACTTATTTATATAGTGAATAGAATATACATTAAGTAGTTAATGCGTATTATATGCCGTAATAGTAAGTAAATATTATATTTTGATAGGCAAAATCTGTCATATCGAAATTTGGACAAAATATACTCGTAATCCCTAATTTACTGATATTATAACAAAATATATAGAAAGTGAAAAGAATGCAACTAATTTCGTATGCAAATATATAAAAAATAAATCTAATTAGTTCCTAATTCACTCACTATTTAATATTTGTCAAAATTTGATTTATATATGCAAAACAAATTTGGAAAATCTTCGTAAAAATCATTTCAAAATATAGAAAGTGGAAAGGAAGAGAATAATCAAAATTCGATTTGGAAATAAAAAAATCATAATTCACTCTCTATTTAATATGAGTCAAAATTTCATTTCCATATGCAAAACAAATTTACAAAATCTTCTTAAAGATTATTTCAAAATATAGAAAGTGAAAATTAATGAAATAATCACGTGGACCACACACTCGAATCCCGAAATTGATTACTTTCCTTTTATACATATGCGGACATGAAACTATGTATAAGTAACATACGAATATGTAAGTCTGTCCAATGGCAATAGCCGTAATATTCTAAGGTGAGTAAGCCTTTTTTCATAAAGCGTCTGAGAAGGAATTCGTGCTGCCATGTCGTCAAAATGGCATAGTCATAATCTTCATGGCTTATGTAACTTGACTGATTATTAGTTACCCCAATATAAAGTTTCCATAATACATGACATTTAAATACTGTTTCCTATGTAAACTATCACCAATTAACTAAATATCTTGACTAATAGCCGAAATTTATTCTTTATATGAAGATATCAAATAATTGATTCGGATAGTAAATGTAATATTACTCTCGCAAGCATGACTATAGGAAATTATTTGAAAACAGTCACCATAATTGCCCGAAAATATTCTCTAAGATCTTTATACATTTAATACAAACATATACATATTCAGTTTCTGATTTTTTCTCATTAACTTTCCACTCTCTATTTAATAGGACTAATAATTGGGTTTCCATATACAAAAGAACAATATAAATCTCATTAAAAATCAGGACAAATATAGAAGGTGAGAATGAAGGCAAAAATCACGTAAACATAAATGGTAGAATCACGAAACTTAATTATTTCCTTATATACACATGCCGACATGAAACTGTGAAAGATACTTATACGAATATGTATATCTGTCCAATGGCATAAACCGTAATATCCTTAGATACTTAAGCCTTCTTTCAAAAAGAGGCTGAGAAGGAACCTCGTGCCGACACGTCGTCAATAATGGCAATTCCGAAAATATGTTACTCTTTGAAGGTTACTCTTATTTTTTGCTTCTCTTTTAATACTAAGGGGATTATGTAAATGTGAACGCGTATCAGCTTCTTATTTGATACTTTTTCTCTAATCTCAGTTAATTAACTTTAATAAATTCACACATTTAAATGTTTGATTTAAGAAAAGGCCTGAAGAGTTTGCAAATAATCTATATGATCCACTAGCCCAAATTTCTTATTCCATGGATATAGGTTATTATGAAATTTCATCAGCCAGAAGCCTTTAGAGTAGGCACGTTGGGCTTAGTAATCATAATCCAACTTTCAATATAATTTTTTCTTGTTATCTGAGTTTTTGTGGATACTTTAGAATTGATACAAAATATACAAACCATAATAATTCCAAATTCATAAGCTAGTCATTTAACTTCAGCAATATATGAACCGGGAAACTTATTTCTGCTGAATTGCACGAACAGTCTTACCAAAATATAATATGAATTTATGTTATTGAATTATATATCAAAAATTTGGTTAAGAGCATCTCCAACCCATCCCCTTATTTTAAAGGAAGGATCCACTCAAAATAAAAGGATAAAAGAAGAATGATCAACGCTGGCCCTTTAAATATTAGAAGCTGCTCAACAACACTTTTTTTTTTTTATTTTGGGATGATTCTTTTTAGAAAAAATAATGCTCTTATTTTTGTAACATTACTTTAAGACTAGACTCCACAGTGCGCATTAGATTAACTCAAAAATATTCACTGCACTTACTAAGGTTGCACGTTGTATAACTATGACACTATAGCACTGAGACAGAAACAAACATATTGAAAAGAAAAAGAAAACAAAGACTAGTTCTGACGAGTTTATTTGTCTATATAAACCATAAGTTATAATCCTCCACAAGCAGAGAAAACAAGCCAAAGAAAGGGAGAAAAAGAACAAAAATGGTATACTTCATCCTTCACCCTCTCCTCCTCTTCTTGGCTTATAAGTTCCTCTTCTCCAAAATGGAGCGTTTTAACCTCCCGCCTGGAAGGACCGGGCCTGGATACAGAGATGGTGTCAATTTTCTTAAGTATTAGGTAGCAGAGATGGTGCAAGTAGCTGTAATTTGAGTTGCTTATCAGCCAATTTTTTTCATCACTTGTACTCTGCGCCTGGTCCACTGTCACGTCCCTTTGTCGGTCATCTCCACCTCATGAAACCACCCATCCACCGTCTCCTCCTCCAACGCTACACTGACAATGACAATTACGGCCCGATCTTCTCCCTCCGTTTCGGCTCCCGCCGTGTCGTGGTGATTACTTCACCTTCACCGGCCAAACGACGTCATCCTCTCTAGCCAGCCGCTACAGCTCACGGCCAAATACGTCGGAACCACTCCTTACGACGACCACCGGCCTAACCTCCGACGCATCTGCGCCAACCAAATCCTCTCCAACTTCCTCCACATCCGTAAAGACGAAATCCGCCGTATGCTCAGACGCCTCTCCCGTGCCACGACTAACTCCGAAGACGCGAGCCGTTTCACTCACGTCGAGCTCAAGCCGCTGCTCTCGGATCTAAAGTTCAACAACATCGTTAGGATGGTAACGGGGAAGACGTATTACGGAGATGACGTGTACAACAAGGAAGAAGCGGAGCTTTTCAAGAAGCTCCTTTACGACATCGCAGTGTACAGCGGCGCTAATCACACGGCGGATTACTTGCCGGTGCTGAAACTGTTCGGAAACAAGTTTGAGAAGGAAGTCAAAGCTCTCGGAAAATCCATGGACGATATTCTGCAGCGTTTGCTCGACGAGTGTCGGAGAGACAAAGATGGTAACACGATGGTCAACCACTTGCTTCTTTCATTACAACAACAACAAGAGCCTAGAGTATTACACTAACGTCATCATCAAAGGCCTAATGATGGCAATAGAAATTCAAACTTTCGATCTAATAATTAAAAACATTATTAAGTTGAGAAACAATTAATCTAATTTGTGGGTTTTCGAAAACATACGTTACAAATTATAACAACATAATATAAAATACTAAATATAATATAATTTGCAAATAATAAAATCAAAATATACTACCTTTATAAAAGATAAAATAAAATAGTATTAATTATTAAAATTTTATGAAATAAGTTTGTACCATTTATATTATAATATCTTAAATAAATAGTATATAAGGTAATTATAGTTTTATTTTAGAAACACTGCTGATTTGTGATGACACACGGGCCATGATGCTCGCCGGAACGGAGACCTCCGTCGTAATGTTAGAATGGGCGATGACGAACTTGGTGAAACATCCCAAAGTGTTGGAGAAGGCGAGATCTGAAATCGATGAGAAGATCGGAAAAGACCGACGAAGAACCAGACATTGCCGTCCTTTCTTATCTCCAAAACATTGTTTCTAATCCCTAGAAGACCGACGGAGGACATGAAGATTGGCTGTGACAACGTAACGCTTGACGATGCTGGTTAACGGCTATATAGAGATATCTAGAGTTCTGGGACAAACCGGAGCGGTTTAATCCGGATCGGTTTGATAACGGATGCAGGAGCGAGTATTATGCTTATAAGCTGATGCCGTTTGGAAACGGCCGAAAGATATGTCCCCGAGCTGGACTAAGGAGGAGGATAGTGACGTTCGCGTTAGGATCGTTGATTCAATGTTTTGATTGAGAGAGTGTGAAAGGTGAAGATATTGATATATTGGAGACTGCTGGATTGGGTATGCACAAAATGAATTCTTTACGAACCTTGTGTTATGGCAAAGCTCCTAATCTAGTTAGAAGTCTCTTTGAAAAGGCAAAATAAAATGAGTTGGAATGATAATTAATATTGTGATTGATTTTCGATGTCTTCAAGAAATTTTTAAGTTATGGAAGATAATTAGAAATTAGAAAATCTGCATAAACAAGGCATTCGAAAATTATTAAAATTATATTTTCAATAATATAGTTAGGATAAAATGTAATTTTACAACTGAACAAATGTACAATAAATAAATTACAGATTTATTGATATATTACAAACGATCTTAACATTATTTTCGGCTAGATAATATAAAATATTATGGTATGAATACGCAATAAATTTTATTCACTTGGCGAAATCTCCATATCAGTTTGAAACAGGCAATTAGAAGCATCAAAGACTTCATTTTGAGCTTCCAAACATTTCTGAAATAAAGAGATTGATAAACTGTCAAAATAGTGTATTCACATTAAATAAGAAAATACCATAACATTTTTTTTTGCTTAACGATGATACTAAAACTTAAGTTTAAGACCCACTTTTTGTATTATAATCAATTTACCTTCTGTGATCGAATTTTATCCAACGTCTCCTCGAGCATTTTCTCTTGATACTCAATCTCATCTCTTGTTGCCCACTGATTTGGATGTTTTAAAAAGTACCTTAATTTTGAAAAAGATGAAAAAATTATAAATAGCATTAAGAATATACAAATGAACGATACTGGTATGTTTTAAGAATATGTACTAATCATGTGTATACAATAAGATGAATACCCTAATTGTTGTTCAACTTTGGCCAATTCGCCTTTGCATTTGAAGATTTCATCTTCAATCTCCTATTTAGAGAGAATTGAATGGTTAAGTTATAAACAAAAGGAATGGTTAAATGAAAACAATGCATAAAGTAGATTCCTTTATATAAAGTAGTTCCAAATAATTAGAAAATACGTCTATCCCATACCTTTGATCGACTTCGAGAACGAATCTCATCACCAAAATTTTCTCTGCATCACCAAAATATAATTAAATATACTAACTTGTCATAAAATACTACAATATAACTATAAGTAAAAAGCAAACAATTATATAATTAAGACATAATCGTCTTAAATTGAATTCATTATAACCTCATGATCGATTCAGGATACTGTGATTCTAAACGCATGAAATCAATCCACTGTTGTATAAACTATATCCCCATACCAATAAGAAAAAGATCCACATTAGATATAATGATAAAATATTTTAGTATCCAAAATCATTATGTAAAGTTGGCTTGGTTGTTATGAGGATACTTACCGCTTCATCTTGAACTTGGAGTCTGTTAGTTGAACCGACCAGTTACAATTCCAATAGGACATGCATATATAGATGTTTATTAGCATAATAAAACTGGTATTGTTTTAAGTTCCTTGATGTATTAACACAATAAATTTACCTTGGACGTATAGGCACATCCAAATACTTCTTTATAGTCTCTTCCATCCTATTATAGATTTAACAACATATTAAAATTGATTCGGAAAAAATATTAAAAGAATAGCGATGATTTCATATCAAAACCCCACTTTTGATGAAATATTAACTATAAGAATTACAAGAAAATAAATGAGATTTAACCAAAATTTTGACAAGAAAACAATACCTTGTTTTCGTATCAAACAGGAAAAGTTTACCGGAAGGAGAGAAAAAAATAAGAACCATTTGAACATCACATAGAATAAATAGTTCATAAGCTTTTTTTAGAAGCCCGCTTTTTCTTTTGGCAAATGCAACATTTCTTTGTTGTCTATCCACTATTTTTCTCATTTGTATTTTCACTCTCCCCATTCTTTTCTTTAGATTTCACGTTTTTTCTACGATATTTTTCTTCACTTATTTATTTTAAAATGCGTTTATAAAAGTATTTATATAGTTATGAGAAGGCTTAACATTTCCAAAAGCTTGTAGATTTTCAGCAGTGAATTGTATTTAATAATATTATTAACTTTTAATAAATTAAATTTAGATAAAGTTACTAATTTTTTCTTTCTTAATCTATCTCTTATCCAGCGCATCATAAATAAGAGAGGGTGATTAGTTCAAAGGCAACAACAGATTTATCATTTACTGTAGTAGAATTAAATTGTATGTGGTAATTGTGGATATATTAAAATCAATGTATAAATAGTATATCTGTTGTATATTTATTATATAGAAATTATTACATATATTATATACTAAACAAGTAACTTATATTATAAGCAAGAAAATTCCATATAAATATCATAATTAAATTTTATTAAGCTTTTTAATATCCAGTTTAATATCCAGAATAATTATTTTATTCTTTTTAATACACCAATTTCTAAAACAACTGTCATACCAAACTGTATTCACTTTAATCAAAAATCTTAGTAAATTTCAAAATAAATTTAAAAATCTTAAAAATTCAAAAACAAATCTTAAAATATCTATTTTTATTTCAAGTTTTATTAAAAACAATTAAACTATGAAATATAAAATCTAGAGAAAACTTAATTTTCAATGAAAATAAACAAGTTATATTTAATTTCAGAAAACAAACTAAATTTGATATTAAAGCTAAAATAAGACTATAGTCTTTAAGATTTTCCATAATTTAGTTAATTTTATTCTTTAAACTAAGAATAAAAAGAAAATTTAAGATTTATAACATCATGAAAATAATGTAATTCTCATCTGTAAACTTTTGTTAATACAGAAATTACATCATGTATTTCATTTATGATTCACTGACCTGTTTTATCTCATTTAGAAAATATGAGATCAAATCCCTTTGCTGAAAGATTCCAAAGAAAATGTGGTTCCTCCACTTGTCAACAGACTTTCAGCATTTATCATTGATATTTAACTATATGTCTTTTTGAGATTGTTCTTATATAAAACGCAACATATATATAAATCCTAGGCATGGGCATTCGGGGTCCCAATCGGGTTTCGGTTTTATCCAATCGGGTTTTGGTTATTCGGGTTTATCAAAATCAGCCACATTCGGATTATTTAAAAATTCGGCTTGGGACCGGTTCGGGTTTATCGGGTTCGAGTTGGGGTTAGTAAATCTTCCAAGAACCGGTACAACCCAATGTACTTTCGGGTTTGGATCCCAATCGGGTCTTCGGTTTTAAAATATCTAATTTTTACCTACTTTGTAACCAAAACATAAGAAAATTCGGTTCTTCAGGTTTGAAATACCTAATTTGTAACTTTTTATAACCAAAACATAAGTAAAATCGATTTAAAAATAAGAAATGAATATCAACCGTGATCATTCAAAATCAAACAAAAAGGAAACATATTTATTGATAAAGAGAAAATCAAATAAACGAAAGCAGAAAACCAAAACCACGTTCTCATGAAATGATAAATATTGTTTAGTAAAAACAAAATCTAAATCTAAATATTTCACGATCCAATAGCCACATTTAACCATCAATCTTCATGTAGTACCACCAACTTTCATATAATAGATAAGTATTTTAAATATTCAATATATATATTAATGTATTTTGAATACATATTAGGAATTGAGATCATATTTGGTACAAGATCTTTTTGGGGCTTTGAATGTTTCGGGTTCTATCGGATTTCCATTTAGATTCGGGTTCGGTTCGGATAATACCCATAACCCGTAATACCATAAAACAAGATCCATTCGGTTTTTATGTCGGGTTTGGATCGGTTCGGATTCATTTTTATCGGATCGGATTCGGTTCGGATTTTCGGATTCGGTTTATTTGCCCAGCCCTAATAAATCCAATGAAAGGGAGAAAAAGTTAGTATTGGAAGATAGTATCTGATATTACATTGCACATACGGTCGAGCAAAAAGAGCTACATAAATAGTATTCATAGCGAATATTATCTAATATATAAAATGATATCCAAAACTCTAATTAGCATCAAATATTTTAAAAATGAATCAAAAATAAAATTTAGGTCCAAAGTGTATAATATCGTACTAATCAGATAAATATAAAATTAGATATAAACTAATCAATTCCTAAAGTTTAATATCAGAGCAGAATGATGAGAAATCAGCCAGAAACCTAAATACCTTTCGAGATATAAATGAGTGATATGTGACACAGATCGAATCAGAAGATTTTGAGAGTTCATTTTGTGGGATAAAAAATTAGTGTAATCTTCAACTTGAAGGAAAAAAAATATGAAGTATCAAACAAGAATCCCACATTAGAGTTTAGACAAAGAATCATAGCAAAAAAAAAAATATTTATACTGATGCCCAATTTTGTCAGAAACTCGTCGGAAGACTTTATCTCCAAGGATTTTTTGAGAACTACCAATTGGGCGGGAAATAATAGGACGTAAGTATGACATCGTCAGAATTTACCGACAAAACGTGTTCTCATAAAAATTTCTCGCTAACGTTTGTCGGTAGTTGCCTTGGCATTCCCAAAAATTTTCAAAAATTAAAAAAAAAATACCGAAATAACGAAAAATAAATAAAATAATAAAATATTATAAAAATATCAAATACTTATTACATAAAATAGAAAAATTGAAATAAACATTAAAATTATCAATACTATTAAAACAAAATTAATATTTATCTACTTGCAAGTAGTCTATGTTATACTATTCCATTTAATAACAATTAGCATTCATATATTTTTGGATGTACCCTATATTAACTATTATTAAATATAAACTTAATCTTAACATAATAGTTAGTTTTTAATATCCCTAACACATTATTTAGTCAATTGAAGTAAGTGTCATATTTAACACATAATTATACAAAAAAATCAAAATCATAATACATATATATCGAACCAAAACCTTAACTACATTGTATATCAAACCAAAAAAACTTACAAGCTCTAAACAATTTACACATGTTCAAATTCAAGATTAAAGCCGACAATGATTCCAAAGAATGACATAAATATGTATATTTACAAATATCCAACCATGTGTAATAGAAATTTACCAATTTTTTCATACTGTTTCATATATTATACCAATTTATTTCCGTTTCTTTCCTGCTAAAATTGTGTTAGATTCAGTTTTTTTCATACTGGATTGTAAATATTTATTTTTAGATCTTATCTGAGATTTGTTTTTGAATTAAATTGTAATGTAAAGTTTTCAAAAATATTAGATTTTGATTTTATATATTTGATCTCTTAACAACTTAAACAATATGCACTTTCTTGCATCTCCAACCCCACTGCAAAATTTATTGTAAAATTGAGTGGAGAATACAGTTATGAAGAAGCAAAAAAGACATTACTCTAAATATAGAGTAACACTTTTTTATTTGTTCATAACTGCATTCTCCACTCCATTTTTCAGTAAATTTTACAGTGAGGTTGAAGATGCATAACCAAAATTATTCTTGTGAGATACTTAAGAAAATTTATGTATAACTATTAATTTTCAGTTATGTTGTTTACATGTATATTTATATATTAGTATATCTTATATATGATGTTATTTATTTGATCCGTATGTACTAAATAATTGATAAGGACTACTTGATTGACTAAAATAATAAAACTAATAAGTTAGCATAAATGTAATTTGGCTTAATTTTTTAGACATACATCAATTTCTTTTACGACAGTCAAGTTTATACATCTGACTTCACTAATAAAAACCGGGTTTGTATCAATTTAGTTCTACATGTAAGTATTGACAAGTTATACATGGATATAATCCATTTTTAAACAGATCCGTTTATACGCGTGATTCATGAAGATATTAAACTAATTTTAAGTAACTAATGCATTATATTTTATTTATTAGTCTAATAAATAACGATCTATGTTTAATAATTCGTGTATATACTACTATACATTAATTAAAAAACAAATTATTCAAGACCCTCACCAGATACATAAAAATATAATCCTTACAGTTAGAATATTAAAATTAGATATACATATATATATAAGTAATATATATATTCAGATATTAAAATTAATAATAGATTCTGTTAGTATTTAATATATGATGGAACATGTTACTATTGATATTTTTATGAGTATAGTTTTTACGGGTTATTCGAACAGACATAATATATCTATCAAATATAACTAATTGAAAATATATTAACACAATTATATCATAAAAATTTACATCAACAAAAATTGATGCAAGAGAGTATGGATCAATAGTATAATTAATTTTAAAATATAATTTATATATATATATATATCAAACGGTAATAAATTAGGAATTAGATATATAATTAAAATATATATAACAAAATTAAAATTAATAATTTTTAAATGCCTAATGTGAGTAATAAAAATAAATTTTAAGCTTAAAATAAACCAAAAGCCAAACATCAAAAAAAAAATTCTAATAACATGTTGACAACAAAAGCAAACTACATAAATTTAAAAAAAAAAATTAAACGTGAATCATTAATTTTAATCGACGTATACGAATCGTGGATGTGGAAATCTATTTCTTTTTTAGTATCCTCTTAAATGTTGATCTATTACGCTGACAACAAAATATAAATTATTTTGACTGGAAATTTGTATATCTAACTTTTGTAAAATTGGAAAGTAGTTTTCATAAAATATCCACCATTCATCTAAATGTTCATGAAATAGAATGCTTTACATATAACAACTTAAGTCAAATCAGATTACACATCAGATCACCCATCGGTTTAATCGGTAGCCAAATCCCGGGTTTTAGTGATTTTTACAGGTTTTATAAGATTTTTAAATAACAATTTTTTTTTGAAAACCAAACCATATTACATGTATTATCCAGATTGGATTTGAAAATATTGAATATAACGCTTCATGTATAAGATTTAAATGTAGATGCACAATCAAAAATACCAATATAACCGGAAGTTACGTGGAAAAACGAATTTTTATTCCTAATGCAAGATGGTCTTTCAAACTGAAAAGAAGTCAATTTTCTATACGATTTTTCTATGTAATGGCTATCAATAAAAGTTAAGATCAAAGCTTAAAAAGTTGGTCCATATTTGCTAAGTCCAGTCTTACAATTATACATCGCACTATCAAAAATCACTAGACTTCAGATTTTTAAAATATAACGATAATAGTGTCTAAAAAATATTATATATCAAAAAGTTTTCAATAATATATGATATATATAGAAAAATAGGTTAAAGTCAAACCATGAATGATAGAGTAAACAAATTTATGTTTTATCTAACAATATATTCAATATTTAGCTGACTATCAATAATACATATTAATTGGTGTTATGTAACATTGAATTGTGTTGTTTTTAATTTGTCTAAAACAATATAAAGAGTTCACAGTTCTATATGTTTCAATTAACTATAACTAATAATATTTTGAAAAATGATTAAAAGTGAAGTATTTATATACAATTTAAAACACCATAATTACTGAAACAGAAATACCAATCAAAAATTATGTAAGAAAATAGATTATTGTTACTAAAATAAGTCACCAATATATACTGAAAATTTTGAAACCTAATGTGGAAAATATTTTTATTCTTTTTATGTGTTCGTAAAATTAAAACATCAAATAAAAAGTTTAACAAATCCGGACTGCACTCTGATGCAACAAGTGTGTCAAACCAAACATCAGTAGAAAGTTTAACAAATATATTAATACTATTAAGATTTAAAACATTTAACCATTCAGCCTAAAAACTTAAACATAGTTCTATACATTTTACTTTTAAATGAATAGAATAAAAATAATTAATCTCATACATTAACATCAAAACGTAAAAATAGTTTATGATATTTTTATTAGATTTAAAGATAATAATATAAAATTATTGGATTAGATCTTCTACACATTCATAGTGATGTTTGGTTTTAAATTTAAATATAAAAAATAATGATATTGTCAAATGATGATTTGTTATTTATATTTTTTCTAAATTATATTTTTGTAACTGAATTAAAACAAAACAAAAAATGATTTTTGATTGAACTGAAAAATACAAATAAAACCAAATTAAATCAAACTAAAACCAAACTGAATACAAACCAAACCAAATAAAATTAAACTAATTTGGGTTGATTTTGGTTAAACTTTTTCCAGATCCAAATAATCCAAATTTGTAATTAAACTAATGTTCACCCCTAGATGGTACGGAAGTTTAATTTAATGAAATAAACAAAAAAAAAATCTACCAAAATGTATACCGTTGATTATCACCTTCCACGAGACAAACTTTACTTGTGGAAAACAAAAACCTTTTATTGTAATTTGTCAAAAATGGTGAAACTCTTGCAAGACCTTACTTTTGAAGTGATTGCCCTTTTTCATGTTTAGTCATAATAAATAACTAAAAGGAAAACTGTATTATTTGTGATTATCAGTATCCTATATTATCAAATATGAATACTCTTACTTGTCAACCGTTCATTTACTGATCTTCCACCCATCACTGCTCTATAAGCTTATATCATTTAAAAAGTTTAATAAAATATCCAAAACTGCATTTTTTCTTTTGGGTAAGAAATCTTATTATTATTTTTATTAAAGTACAAAATCATTATTATATAAGTATAAAGGTGGAGGAAAAACATAACCATAAAGGTTGAACTAAATAACAAATTATTAATGGGTACTCTTAGTATACTCATAAACAGTAGTAATGTGAGACACTACATTATGTCTAGAGAGATTCACCACTCTCACTCACCCTCCCTTATGAGAAGAGAACGTCACACGCCTACAATCCTTTTATTTTATTACCGGTAAAAGCCTCAGTGACTAGTGATGATGCAGAGAGAGAGAGAGTTGGGTAGTTCCGACGACAGCCACTGTCTTCCTACTCCATGTTCATCCGACGAACTCTCTAGCATTCTCCGGCAGATTCTCTCACGTGCTCCGACGACTCAACCTTCGTCCCCACCGAAGAGAAACGTTTCCTCCGCTGAGATGTTCGACCGGAACTTCTCTTTCGTTTCCGGCGGAGCGGTTTCTACCGTCGCCGCCGGCTATGCGGTCGCTGAAAATGGGGAAGACAAATGTGCTTTTGAGGACAAGGTGAAAAACTTAACAACAACACTAAAGAGAAACTACACTCGCTTTGTGTAAAGAAAGAACATAAACAGAACTAACTTTTGTTTTTTTTCCTTTTGTAACGGTAACAACAAACACTAAAGAGAAATGGAGTCAAACAGCGAAACTCGTTGAAGAGAAACATTGATGCACAGTTCCACAACTTGTCTGAAAAGGTTTCTGTCTTTTTTTTTATATATTCTTGATCTAAATAAAATTGAATCTGAAAATATTGTAGAGGAGGAGGAGCAAGATCAACGAGAAAATGAAAGCTTTGCAGAAACTGATTCCCAATTCCAACAAGGTAAATAGAAAATTCAAATATTTATCTTTCAGATCTTTTATCTAGAGAATGAGAAACCTTTTTTTTATTTTTTTATTTGTAGACAGATAAAGCCTCAATGCTTGATGAAGCTATAGAATATCTGAAGCAGCTTCAGCTTCAAGTGCAGGTTTCTTACTAAAGATCATATACAATTCAAAGTCTAATCTGTAAAAATTAAAAAAAACACATATCATCTGATTAACTTTATTTACTCCATAATGCAGACTTTAGCCGTTATGAATGGTTTAGGCCTCAACCCTCTGCGACTACCACCAGTTCTACCTCCTACGCAGACAAGGATGATCAGTGGAACCTTAGAACAAGAGCTCAACTTTGAGACTCTGCTCGGTGCTCCTCACTCGCTGGCTAACCATGAACCATCCGAAGCAACTCAGGAAATGTGCTTTTCCACAGCCACTCTGCTTTGAAGACAACGTTGAGACAGTGAAGATGATTTCAAGTCAAAGATCTCTTATAATCTAGTATTTGCTATATTCCAAAAGTTCGGTTGTAGTTGTGCTGATAAAACTTTAGGACCAAACAAAATTTTTAATGATGTCAGAAGGTGATATAAATTTAAATTACATGCGATGAGAATAATTATTACAACTATCAAAAGAGGTCCGTGAGTTGCACCCATCCGTAATCACACCGGTCTCGGAAACTCCGAGCTATTGATGCTGCTGACTCAACCGCAGGTCTAATCTTCGTCATTGCTTTCTCTACTTGAATCCTCACACCAACATCCATCTGCTTTTTTTTTTGAAATGCCAGAGAGGTTATTAATTGATTGTGGTAACTAACACAAAGGAAAAATTGTCAAGTAAAAACCTTTTCTGGAGAGCACTGTGTGTCTAAGATGTGGCAAAAGTATGACAGCTGCACGTACAGGTCTGCTTCAGTGTACTGTAAAAATAAGACAAGGCTTGGAATCAAAATGTTTTGTTCTATGAAGCAACAGAAAGAGACGAGTTCTTAGCAGGTGGTGATGAGGGCATGCATATACCTTTCTTAAGAGGGTTCCATTACAGCTAGGATAGTTTGGGCAAACTGTTCCCCTTTCCCGGTCACCGAGCAGACTATAGAACTCAAGAACTCGAAATCACCAAACAAACTTTCGTATTGCCTTAGAAAAATATCTCAAAAACTAAGACTCTGATCTTTCACACAAACTCGTGATAGATTCAACCTTACATGCTTTCATATATATAGTAGTAGAAAAACCTATTCCTAATAGTAATCTACTTTCGATATATCTTAATCCTTATAGATAATCATAATCTTATTAGGATTAAGATAACTTCCACTTCAAGTTAAACCAAGCTTAAACCAACAATCTCCCCCTTAAGCTTGACTTCATCTTCTCCTACAACTTGCATTCCAATGAGACGCCTCATGTCTTTGAACCGAGTCCGACTTAACGACTTTGTAAGAATATCAGCTCTCTGTTCACTTCCGGGGACATACTCAACTTCAACTTGATCGTTCTCAACGCACTCCCTTATGAAATGAAACCTCCTATGTATGTGCTTGCTACGTCCATGGAAAACAGGATTCCTAGTCAACGCAATTGCAGATTTGTTGTCCATTTTTATAACCACTTTTCTTTCATCATCACCCACGACTTCATGAATAAGTTCTTGGAGCCACACTGCTTGTTTCGCGGCCTCCGTGGCTGCCATGAACTCAGCTTCACACGATGATAGCGCCACAATCTCTTGCTTTTGAGAACACCAAGTTATGGGGCTATTTGCAAGGTAGAAGATGTGTCCGGTCGTACTTCTTCCATCGTCAGCATCGATATTGTGTGAACTGTCACTAAAGCCTATCAGATCATGAGTCGTTGCTCGACCAAACCGTAGACCAAGTGAGACAGTGCCACGCAAATACCGAAACACTTGCTTTAATGCTGCTCCATGAGACTCTTTAGGTTCCTGCATATACCTACTTAACACACCAACACTAAAAGAGAGATCAGGACGTGTGTGTAGTAGGTATCGAAGGCATCCAATGCTCCGCCTGTACTCCCTTTCATCTATATTTCTCTCTTGCGGAGATTTAGAGAGTTTCACATTTATGTCCATTGGTATATGAACAGAATTACAGTCAACCATTCCGGCTTCTTCAAGAATCTTCTGCGCATAACGACTCTGTGACAGAGTAATACTCCCATTAACCTGTCTCACCTCAATACCGAGATAGTAGGTTAATCTACCAAGATCACTCATCTCAAACTGTCGAGCCATCTCTTCCTTAAATGCCACGATCAACTCCAGAGAAGATCCTGTAACCAGTAGATCATCAACATAAACACACACAAGAAGAAGACTACTTTGATCCCGTTTCGTATAGAGTGATGCTTCTTTAGAACAGCGAGTAAAGCCTAACTGTTTCAGGACTTGATTAAGCTTTACATTCCAGGCCCGAGGTGCCTGTTTCAAACCGTAAAGAGCCTTGTGCAGTTTATAAACCTTCTCCTCTTCTCCTCTGATCGTAAATCCTTCAGGCTGGCAAACATAGACTTCTTCTTTCAGTTCTCCATTCAGAAACGCTGTCTTCACGTCTAAGTGGTGAATCTCCCACTCCTTAGATGCAGCGAAAGCAATTATTAATCTGATAGTCTCAATGCGAGCTACAGGTGCAAACACTTCTTCATAGTCAATGCCATAGCGTTGGACATATCCTTTTGCCACAAGTCTCGCTTTGTATTTGATGATCTTACCATCCGCATCCCTTTTTATCTTAAACACCCACTTGAGTCCTATAGCTTTAATCCCTTTAGGAAGACTAACGAGAACCCAAGTTTTGTTTTTCTCAATAGAGACCAACTCTTCTTTACACGCATTGATCCAAACCTTTAACTCTTTGGCCTCTTCATAACTTCGTGGCTCATCATTTAATGCTAGAAGTAGCTTCATTCCTTCCACATCTGACAGCAATACGTAGTCGTCCAAATATGCAGGTCTCGTGCTTACCCTGCTTGACCTTCTCTGTTCTGGTTGAGATTGACTCTCTTCATCATCTTCCACATCTGCTTCGTTAACATCATCACCTTCGCTCACAACCTCTGTTTCTGATTCTTCTTTATCAGATATAGGTAATATATCAATCTCAAACGTACTCTGTTCCATATTAGCCGTCACAGTCTTCTTCCAGTTCCATCGCTTATCTTCCTCAAAGTGCACATCACGACTCACAACGATTTTATTACTGTCGGGATCAAGTAATCTATAGGCTTTAGAGCCTGGTTCTGTTCCCAAGTGTACAAGACATCTGGATCGATCATCAAGCTTCTTCCTTCCTGCTGTCTCTGTTCGTGCGTAACATACGCAACCAAATACTTTCAGATGCTCGATGTTTGGTTTCTTGTTCCTTAATGCTTCATACGGTGTCAAACCGAGCAGTGACCTTGTTCCCACTCGATTGATCAGGTAAGTGGCATGCCTGACTGCTTCCCCCCATAGACTATTTGGCACTCCCATATGTTTTAACAAGCTTCTCGTCATCTCAAGCAACGTCCGGTTTCGTCTTTCAACAACTCCGTTCTGCTGAGGAGAGTACGGAGCCGTCATGTGTCTGTTAATCCCATGTAGGTCACAGTAGTCTCTGAATTCGTGTGATATAAACTCTCCACCTCTATCACTCCTGAAAGTCCTTAGCACCATCTTTGTTTCTCGTTCTGCTATACCTTTGAAGTTCTTGAATTTTTCAAAAGCTTCACTCTTTTCTTTGAGTAGTATAGTCCACATGTATCTCGAGAAATCATCAATCAGTACGAATACATATCGCTTCTGTCCAGGTGTGGCTGGAGTAATAGGACCGCATAAGTCTCCATGAACGAGTTCAAGTGGTTGTGTGGCTCTGTACGATGTAGCTTGCGGAAAAGTCTTCCTTACTTGTTTACCAAGCAAACATGAAACACACGTCTCCTTTTCAATGCATATATCAGGTAAGCCTACGACCAGATCCTTGTTTTTCATCATCTTCATTGTCTCAATGTTGACGTGCCCTAGCCTAGCGTGCCACTTTGATGACTCTGTAGGCACCGAGACCTGTAAACACAGAATAATATCTGCTTGCAAGCTTACCTTATACAGTCGATTCTTTGATCTCTTAGTCTTAATCATCAAAGCTCCCATACGATCAAACAGCATCAGAAACTCGTCTTTCATCTTTACCTCACATCCAGCTTCAGTAGCTTGCCCCAAACTTACAATGTTGCTTCGTAGGCCAGGAATATAGTACACATTGTTGAGAGTTTTCTTCTCTCCTTCTTTCAGTACAAACCGTATTGATCCTTTGCCTTTGATCTCAATCCGTGAATCATCTCCAAAACGAACCTTACCGGTTATACTTTCATCAAGCTTATAGAAGAACTGTCTATTTCCGCTCATGTGATTAGAGGCACCGTTATCAAGATACCACAAATTCTCCATATTATCTTCGATATCAAAGCTGCTCGGCTTCACTTTTCCTTCATTAAGATATACTATTTCATGTACCATCAGGGTATCAGCTTCATGTGTATCTTCTTGCTTCTTTTCAGTCGTTTCCTGTAATTTAAGCATACGATCAGGACACTCCGACGCATAATGACCGGTTTTATCACAGTTGAAACATGTGATATGACTCTTGTCTCTTTGTTCTCTAGGTGCACCCTGTTTGTATGCTTCCCGTTGGTTGTAGAAACCACCATAGCGTCCTCGTCCTCTACCTCCTCTTGAAGGTCCTCGTGCACCGCGTCCTCTTCCTCCACCATACTTTGAATCTTGAGATTCACCATATAGAAGCTTTTCACGGTCATCATGTTCTTCCACCTCTTCTTCTTCGCTTATTCTCTCTTCGTACGCTTTCAGTCTGCCAACTATATCCTCAAAACTGGTTACTTTAAGATCCAAAACCTGTTCAAGTGATGCTACCATATGGATAAACTTCTTTCTTGGTAGACTTTTCAAGAATTTCTTGACAAGTTTTGGTTCCTCTATGACTTCCCCAAGAGAAGCACACTTTGAAGTAATTTCAGTTAGCTTTCCAACGAAACCATCGATGCTATCTTCGGTCTTCATCTTAAGCTTGTCAAAGTCGGCCATAAGTGTCATTAAACGTGCTTCCCGCACTCGTTCAGCCCCGACATGTCTTGCTTGAATAGCTTCCCAAACTGTTTTTGCAGTCTCAAGTCCTCCTATTTGTAAGGTTAAAGCTTCAGGTATAGATTGGAAGATCAACGCGATAGCCAAGTTATTCTTCTTTTCATGCTTGATCCCCGGTTCTATAGTTTCCCAAACTTCATTGACCTTGAGAGCAATCTTCATCCTCATAGCCCACACAGTGTAGTTGGAAGAACTTAACATTGGAAACTTGATAGACGAAGGTCCTGTTTTTTCTTTGCTCATCTCGATTTCGTCTTTGACCTCTGCCACGGTAGTAGCTTTCTCCATAACTCTGTTTCGATAAAGTCTCTGTTTTAATAGAGGCTCTGATACCAATTATAGAACTCAAGAACTCGAAATCACCAAACAAACTTTCGTATTGCCTTAGAAAAATATCTCAAAAACTAAGACTCTGATCTTTCACACAAACTCGTGATAGATTCAACCTTACATGCTTTCATATATATAGTAGTAGAAAAACCTATTCCTAATAGTAATCTACTTTCGATATATCTTAATCCTTATAGATAATCATAATCTTATTAGGATTAAGATAACTTCCACTTCAAGTTAAACCAAGCTTAAACCAACACAGACGAAAGTTGGGGCTGCGAGTAGTGTGTTTGCAAGACTCATCGTCACACTGTTGAACACAAAATGTAACAAGGAAAGCTTTCATTAGCCTTGACTTAGTAACCACAGGTGAGAAGGTTTTTTTTATATTCACCATCATTATGCCTTTGTAGTACATTGACACGAACCCATCAATCTTCCTTTTCACCTGAAAATTCATGATAATTATTAAAAGTTAATTATTTACCAAATCAAAGGATAAAAAAGGTTTAAGTAGAAATTAGGATCCAACCCTTTGCCTTACCTGGTTAGCTATCATTGCAGGGGATATTCTTCCCTTGCATTTCAAACAGTGCAGTTTAAGCCAGAATGTAGAAGAACCAGACTTATTACTGATCGACGCACAAACTGAACTAGAAGTAGATGGACAGTTGAAAGAAGCAGAGCAGCTGGGGCATGTTAGTGTTAACGGCTCACAGCTTTTATATCTGCGTTTTTTTTTGTTACATTATGTAAATTACGTTGTTGCAGATTCTTGGAGAAAATTAGCAAATTACAAAATTGGATTTAAGATATACATTACCTTTCTTCATCGCTTGTAGCAAACAAGAGGGATGCACAAGGATCACTGCCAGTAGTATCGTTTGATCTGCTTTGATACTATAAAAAAACAGTATTTCTAATCATTTATCAGAATTGGAGATTGGCTTTTAAATGAAAGCTGGTTTTACCTTTGATGAGTCAAGTCCTAAACACTCGGCTAACCTCTCAGGACTTGTTCCCTGAATCTCTGCGCATAGACGAGACACCACGGGATGAATCTGCTGCGCCAGGTAGTAATCTATGTCAACCAACCATCTGCTGTCTTCTGATTTCACCTCATCAGGATGCCTAGCGCGTTTGGCAATCCCTGCTGAGCTGGCAGAGCTAGCATTGCCCTGCTTACAGAAGGTTAAAATATATTTTTTTAATTAGTAGGAAAACGATTGGATATGGGATAATAATATTAAGCTGGTCTTTTTGGTTTGGGAACCTGGTCATAGCAGATTATATAAGGTACAGTATCCTTAGCACTGAAACCTTCTTTGAAACCATGTTGCCTCATTCTGAGTGCGACCTGAGTGAGAAGCACACACTCAAAGTTTAGTGAAGATGTGAAATAACGTGGATAATAATAATAATAATAATAATAGCTCTCTCAATACTTACTTGAACGTGTGGTTGGCTTTTGGAATCTGGATAAGCTTCAGGTGACTTAGACAAGGCCTTGGTGATGACATACTTTTCAAGTGCAACTGGCCCATTTCTCATTTCCTCTTTTATCTGTTGCATTGATCAAAGCCACATGTTAAAAGATGAAAAAGAAGAGTAAACTCCTTCACAAGTTCGTTATGAATTGCTTCAACAACATCCTCACACGACCTGAAAAATATGACAAGATTTTGTTGTGTGTTTGCATGAGAGAGAGAGAGTAAAAAGTAATATTCTTGAGTGAATGTTTACAACATATATACCCTCCATAAAAGATCTTAGCCAAGCATAAATCTCCAATTTCCTTGGAGAGTAAGCTCCAATCTGGACGAACCATATCCACACCCTTTCTTTCAATTTCCTGCATTGGACCAATGCGTTTAGTATCCTAAAAAATTTTCTGAAAAAAAAAGGATGTGTAAATTTAAATATTTTTACCTCGCAAGTCTTCCCGTCTTTGAACTGCAACTTGACGCCAGCATACTTCTTTTTTCTTAGAATTAGCATTCTCTTATATATGCCATCACACTCAATTTTCATACATCTGTACTTCTTATTGACCTATAATATTAAAAGAGACAAGGTGAGACCCAACTTGAGTTATCCATTAATTGTCTTTCATGCATCAGGAAATCGAACATTAAAAGTTGCAACCATTAAATGAATATTTGGTCTAATCATATAGTATATAGCTTCGTTTTAAGGGTGAAAAGCTGGAGATAAATCTATTATATTATCCAACCTCCTACCTCTTGGATGACTTTTGTTATGATGGTTTTGACCTCTTCAATATCATCTAGTCCACTGTGAATCATGATTGAATCTGTGTCACCATAAATCACCTGCGTAAAAAAGCAACATGTTCAATATTCCCCCAACATGTTGACACATTACATTACTGAAATGCATTTAGTCCGGTGATACCTCCAGGTTTAAATGATTCTGCACAAGATCTACGGTTCTTTGCAGGATCTCCCTTCCCTGCAATGTTAGGGAATTAACCGGATTTCATGAAAAAAAAACAAAGAAAAATTTGTCACTAGAATAGAGAAAAAAACATAACTTACCTGCAGTGTTATGAGTTCTGCTAAAGGCTTAGCATAGAATCTTGAATCAGAGAACCCCAGACATCCATACATGCTTCCGTTTAGAATGATGAAACATTAAAATATAAAACATTATTGCAAAGCAGAATGCTAATACCATTAAACACAAAACCTATTGGCTGTGAGTTTTAATGCCTGCTGCCGAATGTCAAGCTCCCAGTACTTGACACCTGTTTCCTTCTTCATCTTTTGTTTGACACGTTTCCTTAAACTGACCAAATGTTCCATCAACTAAAAACAAAGACAAGAGATATAGAGAGCTACAGATTAGAAGATATTGTCAAGGTTAGTTTAACTGAACTACAAAATGAAGCAATCACTACCTAAAACAGATAATAATAAAGCAACTAGTGTAAAGGTGAATATACCTTTGGAAGAACTCCAGGTGTCTGACTAGAAGGTAAACGAGGAACACCATCTTCTGATCGTGGTACAGTCGTGAAACATATATTATATTCCTGAAATTACCAACGTACGTTATGCACACAAATCAAGTGGAAACAGTAATTTCAAGGCTTGAGAAATAGAAAAAATTAAACAGTCTGCTCCCGCTACTTAACCTGTATAATAGACGGGTATAGACTATTGAAGTCAAGAAGCAACACATATTTGTCGTATAAGCCTTTCTTTGGCTCCAAAACCAATCCACCAGCGTAGGCTGGACCACCCTTCTTTGTTTTTCTGCCATCATTTTCCAGATCCAAGTCAGCATCCAATTCATCTACACTGTGGCTGATTCTTCTTTTTGATGACTTTATATCCTTCATACGTTGCGAGATTTTGTCTGGGAGGATGTACTTTCTCGAGTGGAATGTATGTAGTAAGTAGTATTCAGTTCTTTGCGCCCTGGATCCCTGGTAAGGAAAAGAAAAAAAAATCAGAGCGCATAACGTTTCAGGAATAGAGAGAGTGAGAGAGGTAGAACAGGAGCCAGTACTTGAAGAGTTTTCCCCCAGAGGTTGCCACTTATGTTAGTAAGCTGGAGAGTGAGAGGAAGAACACTTAGATGAAACATGAGCTCCATGGATAACCATGCATCTGTCTGCCCACATTCAATCTGAACCGAAGAAAACCAAAAGGAATCGTAACCTGTCGTCCCTAGTGAGGAAGTACCAGCTCATATGTATAAAAAAAGACTGAGGAGACGAATTAAAGAACTTACAAGTTCCACAAGTGTTTTAGAGGACTGAAACATTTTCGGAATGTCATTAGGTGATAAGTCTTCCCTGTCCCGGTTCAGCTGTGTCTTTGAAAGGTCTGTTAACGAATAACTGACCTGCAATAACCAGAAGCTTATTAGGTGAGGGACTACGCTTTATCACTCTGCTTGTAAGAGTTGAAGATCATCATACATAATAGCCCCAGCAATGCAAGACATGAGCCCAAAATTAGTGTTCCCTTTAAGCCTAGGCATGAACGAGCGTTTGAGACGGCCAATTTTGGACCACATGCTACTCAATACTTTGCAAGTCTGCACAGTAGTCATTCAGTTAAGTCATCATCACAACAACAAAAAAGAGAGAGAGAGACTGAGAAAATGGACTAAATGATGTATATAATGCATTAAATAAAAACATTATGTCTTATTAATGTTACTTCTACTAACATAAAAATTAAAGACACAGTCATATTTAGATGGTAAAAAGATTAGTTGCTTTGCCTGGGCTCTTTGGAGAAGGACATCCAGATCAAACCTTGATATATTATGCCCCACAAGAACATCACTGTCCAATTTGTTCAACTCCAGAAACAATCGGTTCAGCAAAGCTCTTTCACTGCAGTAAAATAAACAAAAAAAAATGTTGGATGAAGCAAATAATAGGACCAGTACACAACAACAATAGCTGCGGAATGAATACCTGTTTTCAAAACTTAAAACACTGCAGCCGTTCTTTGAATTTCTGTTAGCCACTTCTTTCTTCCAACCAATTGGGTAGCTTGTTCCATCAGGATTCCTAACGACAGTGAAATGAGACAGAACACCAGATCTCTTTCTTTCTGGACCTGGCATTGGAGCGTCAATCTGAAACACCAAAGGACATAAAATATCAAGCTACTAAGAGAGTGTCATTTGAGCAAGAAAAAAAAACATTTTTCACAAACCTTGGCGTTGTGAAAACAGAGAACAGAGGCCGAAACAATCTCGGTGATGTTGTGCTTTTCATTGACTATAGTCTTTAAGTTTATAGCTGTGACGACAGCAGGAGGAGGATGAACCACTTTTTCCTCCGGGACTAAAACAGTGATAGCCTTCGGAGATTCAACAGTAACCTCAAACTTGCACCAGCTCACCTGCACAAGTGTTCAAGTCCTCATTATTTGGAGATAAAACATAAATAGAAATAACTAGCAAGATACTATTTTTAAGGCTTTTTACTCGTTGAGAAGCTAAACTAGTAGAGAAGTTTGAAATTTTCAGCCAAGAAGGTCCCATGATCTTCCTTTTAAGTATAAAAAGCTCCAAAGCACTGCCATATAAATTGACATACATACATAGTTAAATAAGAAGCTTAGAAAAGACCAGTAAATGCAAAACTAACCGATCAACTATTAAAAACAGGGAAAGGTAAATAGAAACTCAGCAGTAAGAAACTAAAACCTGGTGTGAGAGCCGAGCACAGCGCAAAAAGACTCCCCTTTAAGGTCTTCTGGAAGTGCAGGATCCTATGATAACAACAGAGACAGACAGGTGTTGAGATGTAAGAGAATTAACAACAAAAAAAAGACAATTTTTAGAGTGACTTAAAGCTTTAAAAGGCACCTTAAATGGATAATTTATCTTCAAAACATATTGCTCGCCAGCTGGCACATCAGGCCTCTCAAATGCATAGCTTCTCTGATATTCATCCAAGGAGAGAGCAGAGTAGAGAGTAAAAAAAGAAAAGTTTTTGCTGCTAAACAGTACATGAAAAGTAAAAAGTAAAAAGGTAAAATACCCAAACCTTGACAAGTGCCATGCTATAATTCGAAACGTCGAGTCGTAACAGTTGCTGAGAAATCTCGTTCTTCAGTCCAGATGCCATTTCCTAAGAAGACAAGGTCAAAAAAAAAACAATATATAATAGAGAAGATAGGATATTGCTTCGTATTAGCGTGCGACACACGTTAGTCACAGAACTCACATTTGGAATAGCATAAACACATCTCTGCATGTTCTTAACTACAACACAGCAACTCTTGTACGTATCTCCCGTTTTAACCTAAAAGAGAGGGTAACAGCCGAATTAATAATGCTCTATATATATTAACCATAAGGTCAAAGGAGAATTAAAAATGAGTGAGTCACCTTCCCAAACAGATACACTGTGCCCATGCTCGCGCCAAAAGCCTCCTCGTAAGCGTCGAGGATGTAAAAACGAAGTGAACCATCATCAGCAGCATCCAAATCAAATCCCGATTCATCCGTCGGCTCTGGCTCCTCCTTACCTTGGAAGATGGGCAGTTCCAGTCCTAGGGAGTTCTTCCTACTCGATGACGCCTCCGTCGAATTGTCGCCGGCCATTTTTTTCAGTTTCTTCTGATTTGGGGTTTTTTCAGTATCCAATTTATAGGTTTAGGTCGATGGGGATGGCGGGGAAATCTATTTTTATTTTGGCGCCATTAATAACTTTTCAAGCCCGATCAGCCTAATATTAATGGGCTTCTGTTATACGTTAGCTTCAATTTATTTTCTAAGGGAAGATCAGTGTTTTGAAACCGGATCCGGACACGCGGTTGAACCGGTAAATTCGATGATCCGAAATAAATCCGGTTCACGTTTTGTGAAAAATCCAAAATTTAAAAACCCGCAAAAATCCACAGAAACCTACTAAAATCTGAAATCCGGTACCGGTTGAACCATTGGTTGAATCAATAGATAACTTTTACATTTTCTAAAACTTTTAATTATTTTTAGATTCTCTTTTATATTTTAAATTTCCAATTAAAAATTAGGTTTCTTTCGGTTTTTTTTTCATCGTTCTTCTTCTTCTGCTAGTCTCTACTGACTATGTATCTTCTGTTTCTTCTTTCTTTTTTGTTTTTTGATTATTTTATTTATTATAAATCTGTAGTAAAATCTATTCTAAGTTTTAAGTTTTATAACTCTATTCTTTGTCGATTAACAAATAATTTTTTTTGTTTTACATTTTTCTAACTTAAATAGTCTAAGCTATTTTTTTATAGTTTGTATATCAAATGAAATGAAAATATAAAAAAGTAAAGTTAAGTATTTTTTAAATGTTTTTTAAACATAAAATATATACCTATCCAAACTACTATTTTATGTTTTAGAAAAATGTAGATAATATTAACTTTAGTTTCTATATTTTTATTTTCATAACTAATATATTATTATATAACTAAATTGATTTATTTATTAATCCGCGGTCGACCCGATAACCCAGTGATCCGGTAAGTAGTCCGGTTCAGTGTTTGGGTCGGTTTTCAAAACGTTGGAGAAGATAGAAGCATGTAGAGACTCGTGCTGGGTGCATGGACAGACTCGTGTTGTGGAAGAGTCTTTAATAAATGAGGAAACGTTGTCGTATTACCTTTTATCAAAAACATAATTAAAAATAATATAATCAGAAAATATCTGATTCAGCTTTCGTCTCTAAGCTCTCGTTCTTTTTTTTTTTTTTTGAACTGAAAAGGGTTAAACTCGGATAATGGATGATACAAACCTAATTTTGGGTGGAGATACAGCCCACGGATAGAACCCTCTTTTGGACATTCAAATGAGCCGAAAACAATGAATTCATATCCGTATGCCAATAGAAATCGAACCTAGGACCGTATTAAGACCGAAGCTCTCTCAAGTACCACTAGGCTAACCCGCTGGTTAAAGTTCTCTTCTTCTTTCCAACCCTAATCTCAGTGCATTGATTAAGCAAGCTTATCTCTATCAGATGGATCCATAATTTTACTATTCTTATATCTATTGGAATTCTTAAATTATCTGTAATCCGGCGGATATTCAGATCCAGATTTTGATCTTTAAAATAAATAAAAAGTATATTAATATATATGAAAATAAACTAAAAGCGAAAATGTATATAATGTTTTTGATTATTTTTATGTATAATATTACAAATTATATAGATATTATTATTTTATAATAATTATTAAAAATTACGGATCTAGATATTCGGACTAAAAAATTAAGATATTCAGATCTGTTTGGAACACATCCTACATTTTACTACCAAGATTCGGATTCAGCCCTTCGAGATATATGGATTTTTGAAAGGATCCGGACTGGATTTCAGATCAAATCCGGATCTCGGATAATAAGCATATTTTTGTACTATTGTTAGAATTTTATGAATTTACCGTTCGATGAATTTACCATTGGATATGATCTGTAATTATCATGCTACTACGCAGCACTAGCTGGCAACATTTTATTCTAAATTTGCATTGACATTTACTGTTTTCTTGGTTCTTTAATTACTTCAACAAAAGGAAACAAATCAGATACAAAATAATATCTAAAATTACATGATTGTTATCTATTATATCCA
Organism: Raphanus sativus; assembly: GCF_000801105.2. NCBI lineage: Eukaryota > Viridiplantae > Streptophyta > Magnoliopsida > Brassicales > Brassicaceae > Raphanus > Raphanus sativus. The sequence goes on from NC_079516.1 coordinate 14,907,684, forward strand.
ATGATTATCTGACAATTGTAAAATCCATTTAAATACTATTTTATCATGATATTAAACAAACTCGAATTTTGCATCTTCAATTCTCCATTTATATTGACAATTTCTAACTCTTTTCTACAAAAAACACACAAATATTACATAACTTCAAAATTATGAACAAGTGTTAAAATTTAGTTTTATAAAAATAAGATTAATATACTAATACAAACTAATTATAGAAACTTAAAAACATAACGATAGGTGGTAATAAGAAATTTCACATAGTGTAATGAGAGTCTGATATTACGTATACAAATCTTATCACTTTCTTTGAGTAATTAGTGCTATGTTGCGGTAATATATAATTGATAGTTACAAAAAGAGTATGTATATATATAATATCAAGTATTTTTCAAGAAAAAACAAAAGAAATTGCACTACTGCCAGCTCATAAATAATGTATATACAGACTTGATATTATAATATACTTACTCTTTTTGTAACTATCAAATTATATATTACCGCAATTTAGCATTAATTACCCAAAGAAACTGATAAGACTTGCATACAGTACCTAGTACCAGCCTCTCATTACGCTATATAAACAAGAGAAGTGCCAACATATCTCTATCATTCACTTACATACAACAATGCCAAGGGGAAAGTTAAAACTAGAACCCATAACTGATGACTTTGCAAGGAAGCAAAGTTTCAGAAGAGGAAGAAAGGTATTATCAAGAAAGTCAACGAGCTGGCTACTCTCTGTGGTGTCAAAGCTTGTGCGGTTATCAACAGCTGCGACAATACGGAGCCGGAGTTTTTCCCCGTCAAAGGAAGGCGCTAAAGAAGTGTGCTTGAAGTTTTTGGATGTTCTGCCCGAGCAACGGGACAAGAAGATGTATGACCAAGAGAGGTATCTGTGGGAGAGGATCCAGAAAGAAAGAGAGAAACTGATGAGGATAGATGAAGAGAATCGAGAGATTGAGGTTCAAGAGGTTATGTTCGATCTTCTCAAGGGGAAAGCGATGTCGCCACATCACTATTCTGATCCAGGTTTTATTGAAGCACTGAATCTTATAATTGATGATAATGTCAATAAGCTAACTCACAGGACCGAGTTCCTCGAGCCGATTGGTGCTCTTAATGTCGCTGTCACAGATGCATCTGGTCCTGTTGTTGGTGATGTGGACCCTTTTGCTGTCGGACCGAGGGTTTGGTAAGTAACCCTACTGAATTTTATGATCATATGCGTCAATATGATGGTATGGATATGAGTGTGAATGAGCAAGCTCATGGTGGTTCTAATGATCATGTTCATCATCAGAATATGAATCTTCAAGAACCATTTCAATACCAATCTCTTGGTAACTTTTATGATCAGACCCAGCCTAGGTTCAACGGTTCGAGCCAGGACATGTATACATGTTTGAGTCTTGATCAGGGACAGAGTTCAAATCAGTATCCAAATCAACACCAATCGTTGTTGATGGGACAACCTCAGCAGATGAGTGATGTTCAAGCCAGCGTTGCTTCAATGGACGACAACAGCTACTGCTACCACCAATTACCAATCACCAGTCAGATGCCTGTCACAACCACCACCACCGCGCACCTGCCGCCGATCTTTCTGATCATAGCATCGATAATAAGTGTTAGCCAACATGGTTTGGATTTGAACTAAATGTGTGCGTTTGCATTTCTGAAATTTCATATTGTAATTTTAAAGGTTTTTGCCTTTAAATCAGTTATATTATTATCATTATCAGGCAGTATTGTATCGTGTACGATATTGTCTTTGAAAGTTTATTATTTCGAAAAGACTTTTGTTTTTGCTATCAAATCACATAAAGATTATTGTTCCCTAAGGTCGCGAATGAATAATGCTAATGCAACGAGCATTTAGCAAACAAATATGTTTAGCCAAACCATTGATTATACGACACTATCTTCCTATTGACACATGTCCATCGAAATAGTCACTGATATTATTAAGGATAAATGATGATATCCTCCATTAAGAAACGATTCTCCAATGATTTCTAATTTTCTCTCACTAGTCAGAAACATATTTACAAAATTGAAAGAAACAGTCTGTAATGATTCGTTAATGTTTTCTCACTGAGAAAAAAAAGATACATGATCCACTGATTCATATCGATTGAAAAACAGTCCTCAAAAATACTTAGTGTTTCTCTCACTAAGCAAAACATATCACATTATACACCACAACTCATGATTAAAACATGTCTTCAGCTGTTCCTAAACCAATCTTAGACTACTTCCATTGGAGGTTGTAGCAAAGAGGTTCTTAAGTAAAAGCAGAAAAAAATAAATCAAAAATGCCTAAAAACAAGAGGAACCGGTGTCAAACAAGGAGCTTTAAGAAATACTAAAAACCCCTAACGTGTCCCTCTTATTGGATATCACCTCCATTCTGTATGTCTCTCTCTCTCTCTCTCTCCTTCGCGAAATCCTTTTTTTTTTCTTTTTCCTCTCCAAACTCGATCTCTCCATCTCCATCTTCTCTGTCGATTCTTCAATCTCTCCATTGGTGTAACAGTCTCTCTTATCTCTGTCTTTGTCGGGCTTCTCCAAAATCCATCCATGAAATCATCTTGAAGGTTCAAATTCTTTGTTTTTTTTGTAATGATTTGAAGCTTGTGAATCTCGTTAGAATTGAAATTTGGTTTCGTTGGGTAGAACCTTAATGGGTCGTAGACCATTTTATGAATTTGTGGGACTAGATGTTAAAGTGGTTCATGTTCATTGACTTGTTCATGCTTTTGTATAATCGGCCTGAGATCTGTGGATCCAAACATTATTGAAATGGTCCCTAGAATTTATCCAACTTTGAAACGCTTCTCTAACATATATACCACATTAAACTCACCACATGCAGAACAAAAA
>NC_079516.1:14910669-14988995 GCF_000801105.2 Raphanus sativus
ATGTAAATCGTCTCAGGTTAATTTTACAAAAAAAAATAAAACTTAAAATTTTATTTCTTTCTAGACAATTTACACGGAAGTTGTGGATCCATATCCGTCCCAACCCTTCCAATCATTTAAAAACGATACCCAAAAAGCAAAAGACGTGGTTGGTTTTAGTTTTTTATCTTTCGTAAGCACCAGTTTCGTGTGATAAAGCAGATATAGAGCTATCAACCCAATAAGATATGATGTGATCTAGTGAGCGGTAAGGCGTTTATTAAGTGTAGCTTTGGAGCCAGTGTTACTCTAGATTCAACGCTTGATAATATTTCGATATACATTTTCAATAACGAATCTTGACGTTGCGTGTGTCGTTCTAGTTTTGCACAAATCTTACATGCTGCATTGCATCACTGCATGACTGCTTACGGATCAATTTGAAGATGTGTTCATGTTCCGGTTAAGGAACACAAATATGTGCTATGCACTGGTATAAATATTATAAATAAATATATTATAATAATTAATTGCTATTTGTTTTTTTATTATTAATTTATAATTGTATGCATAATTATATAATAAATATTATATAACTTTAATTAGATATACAATTTAGATATGTTTATAGGTTGTCAGTTTTTTTTTGTTTTTACAGTCGATTTAGTTATTATTTAGAAATATTGGTTTGCAATTATTTCTTTGAATTCAATTAATATTTTTTTATTCTAAATAATTTAATTTTTTTTTTAATTTTCTTATTTTCATTTAAGTTGGTTAGTTATCTTATATATGTAAATATATTTTAGGATGATTATTTATAAATTAAGATATATTATGCTTAGAATGAAATAAAAAAAATAAACTAAAGTGTGGATTACAAATTAAATAAATTAATATAACGATGATATTATGAAGTTTCATGCCTACATATATAAATTTTACAAAAGAAAATAAATTTAACAGTTGGTTAATATTTATTTTTATTTGTTACTATATTTTTGAATCATCCTATAATTTATATTTGTAAAATTAATTATTACAATAAAATTATATACTCTTATTGTAGTTTAATCTATGCTATTAGATATAAGTTGGATTAGTCGAGTTACTCATGTTGTGAGTATATTTAAGTTGCATATATTGTTTCAAACTAAAACTGAAATATAATTATTTTTACGATAGTTAAGTCATATCAGATTATTTTATTTATCGTTTAATGTGCATGTATTTTCATATTATTTATCAATGATCAATAGGAAGTTACATACATAAATAACTGATATTTTTTTGGAAGCTCATGAACACATATCAATATCTACAGTAATTAAAATATTTTATAATTTTAAATAATTTTATGCCTTAGATTTATTGAATGGTAAGCTGAAATTTATTTTAAATAATCTTAAAATTCGGAATTCAGATTTTCTTTCATTATTTTTTTTTTATGTTAAGTTCCACAAACATAAAAACATAAAATTTAAAAGAAAATTAATATTAAGAAACTTACAATTTTAATAATGATAAAATATAATATATCTACATTGTTAAAATATATCTTGTTATTTAATTTAAAATATTTTGTAATTATTTGATCAAAAGATGTTTACTGTTATAATCTACTTTTCATTTTCTAATATCTCTTATAAATAAACAGTAAAAAACTGTGAGTGTATTTGAGAAATTATATTATGTAAGTAAAATATAATTTATAGATATTTTTTTGCTGTAGTTTAAAGATATTATAAAAATAAATATATGAAATAATTAAAATATTTCGATAATACTAATTATAAATTATTTTTAGTCAATTAAACATATATTTGTTTATGTTACTTAATTTTTTATGTAATCATTTAAGGAAATATATATATTACTATCAAATTGTATTGTTTAAAATTATGTTTTAAATAAAAAGATTTATTTTTATATTATCAAGATTATCTATGTGAAATTTTATTTTATGAAATCATATTATATACAAATATATATTTTCATCAAAGAAAATATATATATACATAAAGTATTTTATTACTTCAAAAGTATATTTTATTTTATTTTTAAATGAAATATTCCTATTTTGTGAACTTTTCTTTTTAATGAAATCATATATATAGGCATATATTTTCGTTTTTAATTCGATTTTAAAATTTTAAAATTTTTCCTTTTTATTATATATGTTACTTGGAAAATTTTAAAAGGAAACTAAATAAAAAATCAATAAAAATATTTAACTGTAATAATTTTAATTCATTAATGGTATTCGTGTAATCAACCATCTTGAAAATTAATGTGAGCGTGACACATAGAAAATTGACTTCTCAAAAAATATTATAGAGATCAAACAAAAAAATTGCAATAGATAATGAAAGACTAAATAGTGGAAACATAACAATCAAAAATATTACAAAATTAATATGGTTATTATATACGTAATTAGATAGTGTTATCAATAGAAATTATATATATGTAATATGGTTATTATTTAAATTAAAAAGTTTGAAGTCTAACTTAGAGTATTAGAGTAAAACTATATATGGAAGAAAACTATAGGTTATTACTTAAGTATCTCTTATCTACCTGGAAGTGACGTTTCCGTATCCGTTCAAACACTCCCAATCATTTAAAACGATACCAAAAAAAAAAGGTGGTTTGTTTTCGTTTTTCTTTTGTCTTTCGGAGACACCGGTCTCATGGGATAAAGCACATATAGAGAGGTCAAAACCAATAAGATATGATGTGATTGTGAGCGGTGAGGCTTGTGATAAGTGTGGCTTTGGATAGTGTTAGTCTAGACTAAACACTTGATAATATTTCGATAAACATTTTAATAACTTAATGGCGGTATCACGAAGATTTGAACATTATCTACTACAACAAATCTTGATGAAGTGTGTCATTCTAGTTTTGCGCAAACCTTCGATATATACATGCTGCATCGCATCACTGTCGACGGATCAATTTGAAGATGTGACAGTTCGTTTTCCAAGTCGTGTTTTTCCGGTTAAGAACTACAAATATGTGCTATGTAACAAAAAAAACAAAATATAAAAGTTTCAGAACAGAAACAAAATACTTACACTAGATAATGAAAAGATTAATTAAAGAGCTAGAAAGTGGAAACAAAACAATAAATATAAAACATATCGGTGACATTAGCTGAAGTAAGCGAACCCACGGGACTCATCCCACCTAAACCTCTCCCAAAATATCAGGACAAGAAAATACATACGTCACTCTTCTTTATGAAGGCCTATATAAACCCTAGATGGGCACAAGATTCCATACAACACAACACATACATCAACAGATTTAACCATGAAGCTTCTTCATGGACTCGCTTTAGTTTTTCTATTAGCTGCTGCGAGTTGCAAAGCTTACGAAGAAATTACTTGCGAAGAGAATGAACCATTCACATGTAATAACACTGCTCGTTTAAGCAGTAAAAACTTCCCAAAAGACTTCATCTTCGGTGTTGCATCTTCAGCGTACCAGGCATGCAAAAAATGTTGCCATACCATATTTTTGAATATATAGAAAATAGTATTCAAAAATGCTAATATCCAACTTCGTTGCATGATTGTTTCTTTTATTTCAGATCGAAGGAGGGAGAGGTCGCGGTGTTAACATTTGGGATGGCTTCAGTCACCGATACCCAGGTATGTCGTTTGCACGGTGACATCTATATTTATATCTGAGAGGAATGTTGGTTACATATACACATTTTAATGTATTTGTAACTAATTTCAGAGAAAGCTGGGTCAGATTTGAAGAATGGAGACACTAGTTGTGAATCATATACGAGATGGCAGGTTAATATATTGATACTCATGACTGAACTATATATGTATAAAATATACGTGTGGACTGACATGAGATTAAAACTAATATGTAAACTGCAGAAAGATGTAGACGTGATGGGCGAAATCAATGCTACTGGCTACCGATTCTCCTTTGCATGGTCAAGAATCATTCCAAGTATGTATATAGTATCGATCAATGTATTATATTCTTGTATTTCAAATGGCATCATTTGATTTATTTGGAAGAGTACTAATTACTGTACGATGTATATATACATGAGCAGAAGGAAAAGTGAGTAGGGGAGTGAACCAAGGAGGCCTTGATTACTACCACAGCCTCATAGATGCACTCCTCGAAAAGAATATAACGCCTTTCGTTACCCTCTTTCACTGGGACCTTCCTCAAACACTCCAAGATGAGTATGAAGGTTTCTTGGACCGCCAGATCATGTATGTGCCATGCTTCTTAATTATATTTGAAGAGAGTGAAAATTATTAGTGATGGAAGAAGAAGATTTAGTCTTAATTTCATGTATTACTGAAATGATTCTATACTAATATGCACAGCCAAGATTTCAAAGATTATGCGGATCTGTGTTTCCGAGAATTTGGTGGAAAGGTAAAGCATTGGATCACGATCAACCAGCTATACACAGTGCCTACAAGAGGCTATGCGATCGGAACAGATGCACCCGGTCGATGTTCTCCTATGGTTGATACCAAGCACAGATGTTACGGCGGAAATTCTTCAACAGAACCCTACATCGTTGCACATAACCAGCTTCTTGCTCATGCTACGGTCGTCGATCTTTACAGGACCAAATATAAGGTGAGTCTGTCTCCATATGTGAAAATTAAGGTGGAGTGAATCTAACATATCTGATTCTAATATTTATAGTCATATATATTTATATATCACTTGACCAACAGTTCCAAAGAGGGAAGATTGGACCTGTGATGATAACAAGATGGTTTCTTCCATTTGATGAGTCTGATCCGGCCTCCATAGAAGCAGCTGAGAGGATGAACCAATTCTTCCATGGATGGTATATATAATTTTATATATTACCAAAAATGTATCATTATGTATTATAAATGAAACAAAAATATACATGGATCAGGTACATGGAGCCTCTAACAAAGGGTAGATACCCAGATATCATGAGGCAGATTGTGGGTAGTCGGCTTCCCAACTTTACCGAGGAAGAAGCCGCACTCGTTGCCCGTTCATATGATTTTCTTGGTCTCAACTATTACGTCACTCAGTACGCTCAGCCGAAACCTAACACCTATCCTTCACCGAAACACACTGCCCAGGATGACGCTGGCGTAAAGCTCTCATGTACTACAACATTACCACTTAGTTACAATATTTCCATATATATATATATATATATGTTCTATCTCCTTTTTGTTATAACATACCTTGTTAGTGATCATCAATATTTTTTATCTTTGTGTTTACAGATAAAAATTCACGTGGTGAATTTATTGGTCCACTGGTATATATGAATGCACCCACCCTTATGATTTCTCTTTCATTATTCAATTTTTAAATACAACACCCTAATTATCTTTTTCTTGATAAATATGTTTCCTTCCATTTGTCAGTTCGTTGAAGACAAAGACAACGGCAACAGCTATTACTACCCAAAAGGAATTTATTACGTAATGGACTACTTCAAAACCAAATACGGCAACCCTTTAATCTATGTCACCGAGAACGGTGTGTGTTCACATATTTCTACTCATCTCTTTTCATATATACTACACATCATAATTAGTGTATTTTGGTGTTAGTCCAAGAAACTAACTTTCAAATATTGTGTAATATTTTTCATGTTATTGCGGTTTAATTAGGATTTAGTACGCCCGATTCAGAAAACCGTGAGCAGGCTTATTGCGGATTACAGGCGAATTGATTATCTCTGTAGTCATCTATGTTTTCTTCGTAAGGTCATCAAGTAAGTGGATGCTACTCTACATGTTTTTCTTCCAATATTTATTTTCTTTTTCTTCTTCTTGTTAAATAGTATATATATATATATATGATTGTTATTGTTTACAGCGAGAAGGGTATTAACGTGAGAGGATACTTTGCATGGGCCCTTGGTGATAATTATGAATTCTGTAAAGGCTTTACCGTCAGATTTGGACTTAGTTATGTTAATTGGGCTGATCTCAACGACAGAAACCTCAAAGAATCTGGCAAATGGTACCAGAGATTCATTAGTGGGACTGTCAAGAACCCTGCGAAACAAGATTTCCTCCGCTCAAGCCTCTCCTCTCAGAGTCAGAAGAAGAGACTTGCTGATGCATGAAACACTTTTTCCTCTTCGGGATCATCTCTATGCCTCTCACACTTCCTAGTTGCTCCATAGACAAGGAGCTTCTTCTACCTACAGTGTACTAAATAAAAGATGATCAATTACTAATGAATAAAAAATAGTTTATCTACAACTGTGTTTAAAAAAAAAAGTTTATCTACAACTGCATTTTGTCAAGTCAATGGAGAAAGAGGGAAACAACACAATTTAAACAGACAATCACTCAGACACACACATAAATATGGAACCCACACCTTTTCTTTGAACTGCATGGGAAACCCAAACCACAAACTAGTTTAGCGTAATAAAAATATCAACGATCCAGTAAGCCTATATTCACTTATTAGTATAGTAAGTTATACTCTATTAATAAAATGTATCTTCAAAATAAAAACACAATGATCAAACCAAATACAAACTCAAAACTAACTAAACCAAAGTTTTATCATCCTCAATTGAAACTTATTAGTGGAACTTTAAATATGAGATTTTTTCATTCTATGATTTTTTTTTTTTTTCTCTTTTATAATCAATAACCAAAATAAGCTAAATAACAATCCTTTGTGTCATGAGTATACTTCTCCATTTTTATATTAAGAACTGTTTTTTCATCACACATCACATATTTAAGTAGTCCAGTAATTGTTTTCATTTAGATTATAAAACATATATATACAAGACATTTTGGCAAAAAATAATTATTTGTCGTAGAAATGGTTAATAAATAGCTAATATCCTAGCTTCAGTGAAAAGATTTTAATTTTTCAGTTAAAAAACTCAACAAAAGAGAAAACACAAACACAAGTCACGAAAAATCAAGCACACACAAGATAGATCAAGAGAGATTGACCTAATATTAACAATAAGATCATAGGTTAATAAAACCAATAGGAATCAGTTATATCATAATCGATATCTTTAAAAAAAAAAAACAAATATTGTCAATTTATATTATGTTTTTAAGTTTAAAAAAATTAAAAATAAATAAAAATAATAATAAAAGTAACCATTTGTAAAAATTATTTTAACAACGTAAAAAACACTAAATCTTAAACCATAAAACTTTGATATACCCTAAGTACACTTGGATAATCCTAAACTCTAAACCCTAAACCCTAATCTATGCAAAAAAAAACTTTTAATTTTAACACTGTAATCAAAATACTAAACCCTTATCCTTAACCTCTAAATCCTAAATATTTGGGTAAAAATCCTAAACCATTGGATAATCCTAAAATATAAATCAAAAAACCTAAACACTAAATCCTAAAAATACTAAACTCTTAATTTAATCCCTAAAATCTTTTTAAGATTAAGGATATAATATTTTTAAGATTTAGTGTTTAATGTTTTTAATTTAAGGTTTAGGATTTATCAAGGGTTTAGAGTTTAATCAAGAGTTTAGGATTTAAAGTTTAGGGTTTGGGTTTAGTGTTTTGATAACGATGTTAAAATATTTTTTTTAAATCTTTATTTTTGCATATATTACTATTTTATTTATTTTTAACCTTTTTATTTTAAAATATAATATAACTTGAAATATTTTGTTTCTTTTTTTAAAAGATATTAATTGTGAAATAACTGACTCCTATTGGATGGTGAACCTAAAGATTCACCCTATGGGGTGAATCAAGAATAAATCTATCAGGAAAACACAAAAAACCTTTATGAATTACCAGTAAATATTTTCTTCACTAACACATCCATATTATTAAATTAAAGTATGTTTTTCTACTATTTGTAACATGGATAACAAGATAAATAAGAATTGTTTAGAAACATGCACTACAAGAAAACAATGTCAATTCTGACGGACCATCCGACGGAAAACAAATTCGTCGGAAAATTCTGATCGATTTCCAACGACATACCGACAACCATCCAATATTAGCATTCATCAGAGATTCGTCGAAAAATTCCGACGATACAAAATTGTCGGAAGATAGTGATGCCATTCCGACAATATACGACAAAAATATAACAACCGTTGGGCGACAAATATTAAATGGTTTAAATTTTCACTTTTGTCGAAAATTCATTCAGAATATACCGATGAATTTCCGACGACACTTTTGACTGTTACAAATATTTTCAAAAAATCAATTTCTGACAAATTTCCGACCACTATTCCTAAAAAAATCCGACGAATCATTTGACTATTACTAATATTTATATAAAATGACGAGAATATGACCGTGTTTATAGCCATTTTATGTTTTTAAATACCGATAGCATTCCGATGAATATTTATTTTTTCCTTCGGAATGTCATCGGAAATCTCTGTCGAAATGCGAAAACTTTCTTTTATAAATACCAACTCCCCTCATTCACTTCATTCACTCTTCACTCTCTTCAATCACTATAAATCCGAAAAAACCATGTCATCTGGAAATTATTATTGTCCGTGGATGGATAAACATTATTTGGATCCAAATACCAATTTGCTTACAGAAGAATACATAGAAAGCATTGACGAATTCATGAGGCTTGTTCAACAACAACCAGAAACAAATACCGGTATGTTAATATGTCACTGCTCTTCCTGCAATAATAGTAGAGTTTTAAAGGAATGAGATGTTTGAACTCATTTATATATGAAAGGGTTTACACGGAATTATAAGGTTTAGTATCCTCATGGAGAACTGGTTATGAATATGGTAGTACTAGTAAACATCAACATGTTGATAGACTATAAGAAACAAGAACTGATATAGATTATGGTGTAGGCACTGACCAAATGGTAAATGATCATTATAGAGGGGAAAGAACCCAATGAAGAATCTAATGATATTTTTTTGACATGTTGGATGCAGAAAACAACACTTGTATAAAACAACCTTTGTATAAAGGTTGTAAAGATGATCATTCAGCTTATCAGCTGTTATTAGATTGATGGTATTAAGACAAATTATAATTTGGCTGAAGAATACGTGGATGCAATTGCTGATTTTGTTAGAGGTGTCCTACCAGAAAGATAATCGTGTACCAATATACTATGAGGTTCAGAAACTGGTAGCGGATCTTAGTTTACCACAAGGTATTCTCGGAGAAATCATTTCGCTGTTGAAAAGCAGATAAATTTACTAGGAGATAATGTTTAAGAAACGTCTTGAACTCAAACACGATAATAGAATCAACTTACTATCGTAAAGCTGACTCTCTAAATTTACTATCGATTTCTTTGAAAAATCAGTTTGCTGAATTATATATTGAAAATTTCAAATACATCCTTTTTAGTATAGATATAATGATTTTTGTAAACTTAAAAAATATAGGAATTTTACAAATTTCACATAATTATAATTAATACTTATAATACTAAATACCGAAAATAGGGTTGATGTTCTAGGGTTTAGAATCATGATTTCAGGGTTTATGATTAACATATATGAACTAGTTTTTGTAACTCTGGCATATCCACAACTCCATTTGTGAATTTAAAGGGTCTCTTAGGTTTTAATAAAACTGGCTTTAAAGAGATTTGACGACATTGATGATCCGAGCATCCACCAGAAAATACATACTTAGTTTGCGCATGTTTTAAAGATGACGACGGCTTGTTGTTCCGTCAAGATTATTGTTGACCATAACTCGTACCTTAACATCCATAGGGCATTACTTCTCATGGCAGTTTGCACTTTGCAGAAAGAACATGTTACCTAATAAAATCCAGTATAAATTTATAACGTAAATGCTGCTTAAGCTGAAACTATTATTTGTGGCCCATCCTAATATATCGAAGGCCTGAATCACATAAATTAAGTGTTTTTTTTTTAAAATATGAACAATTATTTTAATTCATGTTTGAACTATTTAATTTTTTCTTAAAATATGAGCAGTTTATTTTATAATTTTTTGATGAATGTATATCTGAAAAGTGATAGCCAACTTAAAATATTTCAAGCAATTTATCTGAAAATAAATTATATACAAATTATAATTATTTTAAAACTGAAAGTAAATATCAATTAGTTCATAAATAGTTTATATTCTTGCAAGAGTACTAGAGAGTCATCTAGTGCAATATTATTAATACATGTTAAGGTATATATATGTGCTACGTAAATAATTGATCTAAAACTCAAGTTGGTGATACCTATTTTTCTGATTCTATTTAAGTGATGTAATATGATCCTTTTTGTAGTGAATTTTATCTATAGAAACTAAATATATGTAATATGGCTATTTATAACAAAACGTATGAATTATAAAAATATAGGTTAAATAGTGTTATCAATAGAGAAATTATATATGTGTAATATGGTTATTATATAAGTAGAAAGTATAAAGTCTAACTTAGACCATCTCCATCGCGGGCTTATTTGAGCTCCTTAGCTCAATCTCTTAGGTGGGTTGGATTAAAAACAATTAAAAGTTATTGGGCTGGGTAGAGGTGCCCCTTAGACCATCTCCATCGCGGGCTTATTTGAGCTCCTTAGCTCAATCTCTTAGGTGGGTTGGATTAAAAAACAATTAAAAGTTATTGGGCTGGGTAGAGGTACCCTTAATTAGGAGATTTTAGAGGCAATCCTTACTGACGTGGCACGTCCTGTGCGTCTGATTTTCGCCAAGTCGCGTTAACCAAAAAAAAAAAACATTTACGCGAGAGAGAGAAAAAGAAAACCACCGAAGGCGATTTTTGGCGATTCGAAATCGAAAGCTTTTCTTAGGTAAATCGATAGGAAAATCATATATTCGAGTTGTTTAGGGTTCGATTTAGTGATTACTTGTTGTTCCTTGATGTTTTCGTCTCACTTGTGTTCGATTCTGGGTTTAAAATCGATTTTGGGATCGATTTGAAATTAGGGTTTTCGTCTGGGTTCGAAGCCGATTTGGGATACGATTTTTGATTCGTATTTGGAGTTTTCTTCTTCGTTTGTGGTTGTACTCGAGATGGTTTCCAAATCGATTTATGGTTGGTTTTCAAAATAGGGGTTTCCTGAATCGATATATGGTATTGGTTACTTCTTGTTACTGATGCGAGTTATTGTTTTTGACACTATTGGAGGTTAGGTCATGGATCCTAGTGAAGAGATGAGAGCTATGAAGGCGCAGAAGGACCACTACGATTCCCTGCATTTTGTAACCGACTCGATGCAAGGAATTCAAGAACATTTGTGTTTGTGGGCAACGCTTAGTGCGCGAGAGAGCTCCAGCAGAAGTCTATGACTACCTACCAGGGAAGAGGTTCTTCACTTGCAAGGAGTACAAAGTAAGTGAACTGACTTTCTTGGTTCTTGATACATTTTTTTGTGTCTGTCTAGTGGGTTCTTGATACATTTTTTATTTGTGTAGGATGATGGGATGCATTACAGGCAGCCCTGGGTCTGTGCAGTCGAGGAAGAGATAGGGTTCTTGAAAACGCGGGTGGAAAAAAAGTGAGGAGCATAAATCGCTGGTGATAAAGCTGGAAGTCGAGAATCTGGTGTTGAAGGTGAGCTGCCTTCTATATTTTCTTTATTATTTAGGTTATGTTTATGCCTTCAAAATGTTGTATAATATTTTTAACATTTGCAGGCAGAGGTGGAGAAGCTCATAGAACGAGTGTCTGAGCTTGAGAGGTGGAGAAGCTCATAAGCCGAGTGTCTGATGAGCTTGAGTATGGCGCATAATAAGGTAACTTCGAGTTCATTTCAAACTTTAAAGTAGCTTGAGTGTCTTGTGAAAAATAGGATAGCTTGAGTGTCTTTTATTTTAATTGTTTCTGAAAAAATTAATGAAAAACTTCCTAACTGCATTGAGTTGATTGGTCTTTAAAGTTAATTAAAGTATCTAGCTTGTTTAAATGTGAACTATCCTAGAGTGGTGGTTAGGATTAGGTTAGATAGTAAATACATCATTAAACCAAGAACACTACTTTAAAACCACCATAAAACACACGCTTACCACAGCCACAGAAAGTAACCAAAACCCACAAACTTAGAAAATGGCATCGTATTCTACAGGGTATGTTAGCCTATTAACAAGCCAAATCGGTGAATTTAGCACTCCAGGGTTTGAGAACCTCTCAGGTTCTCAATCCATAGACCTCGACTCAGCTGATCTTCCAGCTTTTAGCAGCCAGTCCTCAGAGGCACCCACTGTCAAAGAGAGGAGGAAATGGTCTCCGAAGGAGGATGTTATTCTCATAAGCGCTTGGCTCAACACTAGCAAGGATCCAATCGTTGGGAATAAGCAAAAGTTGGGGACTTTTTGGTCAAGGATCCTCCAGTACTACAACTCAAGTGTTCAACATGCTGGGTTTTCCCCTAGGGAGCTAGGTCAGTGCAAGCAAAGGTGGGGGAGGCTTAATGACTTAACCTGCAAATCTGTGGTTGCTATGATGCGGCATTGAGGGGCCAAGCAAGCGGTGAGAATGAGAATGATGTGATGAAGAGAGCACTCGACTTTTTCTTCAGTGACCATGGTTGTAAGTTCACTATGGAGCATGCTTGGAGAGAGCTAAGGCATGACCAGAAATGGTGCTTTTTGGCTAAGCCTGGCAATCTTGCTACACCGAAGCGGAAGACTGGTGAAGGCGAAGAGGAGGTCCCTGGTGCTAGGCCTCCGGGTATCAAGGCTGCTAAAGCGGCTAAGAAAAAGAAAGGTGTTCAAGAGGAGTCTAAACACACAGAGATAAAAAGTGTGCTGGAGATGAAAGACAAACTGAACAAGCAGAAGTTGCTTGAGAAGTTGCTTGAGAAGCGTGACCCTCTTTCAGAAATGGAAGAGTCACTTAAACTTAAACTGATGTCTGAAATGTTAGGATAAGTTTGTCTTTCCAGTGAGGTATTACTTAGGATAAGCTTTTAGTTGTTTGAGTTAGTTGTCTTTGTTGTCTCTTGCCTAACTAATGAGTTGTCTTTGTTGTCTCTTGCCTAACTAATGAGTTGTCTTTGTTGTCTTTCTGTCACAGGTGGAATAGAAGAGCACGGGAGCAGAGAGGAGTCTGCTATCTTTTGTTGTTTTATGTCATGTGAACCTAGCTATCTCTTGTTGTTTTATGTCATGTGAACCTATCTTTTATTTCTGTTATCATATGAACTTGTATTTCTCTATTTAAAACCTATGTAAACTTGTGTTTGTTTATCTCTATTAAAACATCTTTGTATTTCTCTCTGCTTCTTCTTTACTTTCTCTCTGCATCTTGTAAGTTTGGTTTATGCTTCTATGTTTCTTTCTTCTTGTTCTTGTTTACTTGCATATCACAAGCGAGTGATTGAAATAGCATGTCAACCTATCTTTGTATTTCTTTATTTGATACCTCAAAATATACTGCAAAGCCCATGTGAACCTATCTATATATACATGTAATATTGCAAGGAAAATCTTTATCACAAGCGACTGATTGATATAATAATTGATATTTTTTAGATCAATATATACATGTAATATTGCAAGGAAAATCTATATAGTATTTGATATAATAATTGATATTTCATAACTTTCAATATAATATTTGAACAGAGTTTATAATTCTTTTATTACAGGAAACATGGCATCCTCATCCAACGATGATGAACGGAATTTAGAAAACAGGTTTGAAGATTATTTCGAAGAACAAAGAAATGTACAACACCATGTTGGACTATCAACCACCAGTACCGAGGAGACGAGCATACATAGAAAGAAACCGCGAGGATGGGCACAACCGTTTATGGAATGACTATTTCAGTGCGGAGCCGACTTATCCACCTGAGTATTTTAGGCGCCGTTTCCGAATGAACCGGTCATTATTCACGAGGATTGTTAATCGCTTCTCCAATGAAGTTCCTTATTTTCAGCATAGAAGAGATGCAGTAGGACGGTTCGGGCTAACTCCACTACAAAAGTGTACTGCGGCAATTCGTATGTTAGCCTATGGTTGTGCGGGGACATGGTGGACGAATATCTCCGCATGGGTGAGTCCACCGCCTTATTGTGTTTGGAAAAATTTACTCAAGGAATCATTGATTTATATGGAGAGAAGTATCTACGAAAACCCACACCTGAAGATCTTCAATGACTACTTGATATCGGAGAGGTACGCGGTTTCCCTGGGATGATAGAAAGCATTGACTGTATGCATTGGGAGTGGAAAAATTGTCCACACTCTTGGAAAGGTCTATATACACGTGGTGCAGGAAAGCCAACTATTGTTCTAGAGGCGGTAGCTTCACAAGACCTTTGGATATGGCACGCGTTTTTTGGACCACCAGGTACCTTAAACGATATTAACGTCCTTGATCGGTCTCCGGTTTTTGATGACATAATCTATGGTCGAGCTCCAAAACTTAAGTTCACCGTCAACGGTCACACCTACCATAGGGCCTACTACCTCACCGACGGTATATATCCAAAGTGGCCTACCTTTATCCAATCCATCTCTCTTCCTCAAGGTCCTGAGGCGAAGTTATTTGCAGAACGTCAAGAAAGCGCCAGAAAAGATGTCGAGCGTGCATTTGGAGTCTTGCAAGCTCGTTTTGCAATTGTTAGAGACCCGGCGCTTCTTTGGGACAAGGAGAAAATCAGCAACATTATCAGAGCATGTATCATACTACACAATATGATAGTGGAAGACGAACGAGATGGATACACTTATCAATACGATACAAATATGTGGTTAGAAGGAGAAATAAGCAGAAGTTCAGAGGTGGATTTATCGTTCTCTACCGACATGCCTACGAATCTCGGTAATATAATTCCCACTTGGAGGATCTTCGCGACCAAAGCATACATGAACGTTTGAAGACCGATTTAATTGCAAATATATTTGCAAAATTTGGAAACCAATAATCCTAATAAGTGTATGATCCTAATTATTGTATGTTTAATATTTGTTTTTTCAATAATCATAATTTTATTTTCATAATTTTTATAATATTATTTTATTCCAATGAGTTGCAAAAAAAAAAATTCATAAGAACCTCATTTTGGGATTCACCAATAGACTTACAAAATGCTTGAAACTCCTTAACTTTTGATAATTAATTAAAATTAATTAAATTAATTCTGGAAAATTACTTAGAACCTCATTAAAGAGGTTCAGCAATGGAGTTGCTCTTATATTCTCGCAAGAGTACTAGAGAGTCACCTAGTGCAATATTATAATACATGTTAAGGTATATATATGTGCTACGTAAATAATTGATTTAAAACTCAAGTTGGTGACACCTATTTTTCTGATTCTATTTAAGTGATGTAATATGATCCTTTTTGTAGTGAATTTATCTGTAGAAACTAAATATATGTAATATGGCTATTTATAACAAAACGTATGAATTATAAAAACTATAGGTTAAATAGTGTTATCAATAGAAATTATATATGTGTATATGGTTTTATATAAGTAGAAAGTATAAAGTCTAACTTAGAGTATTAGAGTAAAACTATATAGGAAGAAAACTATAGGTAATACTTAAGTATAATTCTTATCTATCTGGAAGTGACGTTTCCGTATCCGTTCAAACCCTCCTATCATTTAAAACGATACCAAAAAAGCAACAAAAAAAAGTGGTTTGTTTTCGTTTTCTTTTTGTCTTTCGGAGACACCGGTCTCATGGAATAAAGCACATATAGAGAGGTCAAAACCATAAAGTATGCTGTGATTGTGAGCGGTGAGGCTTGTGATAAGTGTGGCTTTGGATAGTGTTTTTTTTTTTACTTAAAGAAACCATCTGAATTTAAAAATGTGAAGTTTTACAGATCAGCATGATAATTACATTGAGAAATAAGCTAAGAAACTCATGTGAAGCAAGTAGTGTTGAGCCATTTTGAAAAGAATTATCCGTTGAGAGGTATGAATGGTGTAGACGTTTGATTTGCAGAAGTCAATGCCGTTTGAGTGATTTTTCTTCCTTGTCTACAGCATAAAGCTTTGCACGCAGAAAAAGGAAATGTCTCGATTACCACAGAAGGGGGTCAAGAAATCTGTGGCTTTGGATAGTGTTAGTCTAGACTAAACACTTGATAATATTTCGATAAACATTTTAATAACTTAATGGGTATTACGAAAATTTGAATATCTACTACACAAATCTTGATGAAGTGTGTCATTCTAGTTTTGCGCTAAACCTTCGATATATACATGCTGCATCGCATCACTGTCGACGGATCAATTTGAAGATGTGACAGTTCGTTTTCCAAGTCGTGTTCCGGTTAAGAACTACAAATATGTGCTATGTAACAAAAAAAAACAAAATATAAAAGTTTCAGAAACAGAAACAAAATACTTACACTAGATAATGAAAAGATTAATTAAAGAGCTAGAAAGTGGAAACAAAACAATAAATATAAAACATATCGGTGACATTAGCTAAAGTAAGCGAACCCACGGGACTCATCCCACCTAAACCTCTCCCAAAATATCAGGACAAGAAAATACATACGTCACTCTTCTTTATGAAGGCCTATATAAACCCTAGATGGGCACAAGATTCCATACAACACAACACATACATCAACAGATTTAACCATGAAGCTTCTTCATGGACTCGCTTTAGTTTTTCTATTAGCTGCTGCGAGTTGCAAAGCTTACGAAGAAATTACTTGCGAAGAGAATGAACCATTCACATGTAATAACACTGCTCGTTTAAGCAGTAAAAACTTCCCAAAAGACTTCATCTTCGGTGTTGCATCTTCAGCGTACCAGGCATGCAAAAAATGTTGCCATACCATATTTTTGAATATATAGAAAATAGTATTCAAAAATGCTAATATCCAACTTCGTTGCATGATTGTTTCTTTTTATTTCAGATCGAAGGAGGGAGAGGTCGCGGTGTTAACATTTGGGATGGCTTCAGTCACCGATACCCAGGTATGTCGTTTGCACGGTGACATCTATATTTATATCTGAGAGGAATGTTGGTTACATATACACATTTTAATGTATTTGTAACTAATTTCAGAGAAAGCTGGGTCAGATTTGAAGAATGGAGACACTAGTTGTGAATCATATACGAGATGGCAGGTTAATATATTGATACTCATGACTGAACTATATATGTATAAAATATACGTGTGGACTGACATGAGATTAAAACTAATATGTAAACTGCAGAAAGATGTAGACGTGATGGGCGAAATCAATGCTACTGGCTACCGATTCTCCTTTGCATGGTCAAGAATCATTCCAAGTATGTATATAGTATCGATCAATGTATATATATTCTTGTATTTCAAATGGCATCATTTGATTTATTTGGAAGAGTACTAATTACTGTACGATGTATATATACATGAGCAGAAGGAAAAGTGAGTAGGGGAGTGAACCAAGGAGGCCTTGATTACTACCACAGCCTCATAGATGCACTCCTCGAAAAGAATATAACGCCTTTCGTTACCCTCTTTCACTGGGACCTTCCTCAAACACTCCAAGATGAGTATGAAGGTTTCTTGGACCGCCAGATCATGTATGTGCCATGCTTCTTAATTATATTTGAAGAGAGTGAAAATTATTAGTGATGGAAGAAGAAGATTTAGTCTTAATTTCATGTATTACTGAAAATGATTCTATACTAATATGCACAGCCAAGATTTCAAAGATTATGCGGATCTGTGTTTCCGAGAATTTGGTGGAAAGGTAAAGCATTGGATCACGATCAACCAGCTATACACAGTGCCTACAAGAGGCTATGCGATCGGAACAGATGCACCCGGTCGATGTTCTCCTATGGTTGATACCAAGCACAGATGTTACGGCGGAAATTCTTCAACAGAACCCTACATCGTTGCACATAACCAGCTTCTTGCTCATGCTACGGTCGTCGATCTTTACAGGACCAAATATAAGGTGAGTCTGTCTCCATATGTGAAAATTAAGGTGGAGTGAACCTAACATATCTGATTCTAATTTATAGTCATATATATTTATATATCACTTGACCAACAGTTCCAAAGAGGGAAGATTGGACCTGTGATGATAACAAGATGGTTTCTTCCATTTGATGAGTCTGATCCGGCCTCCATAGAAGCAGCTGAGAGGATGAACCAATTCTTCCATGGATGGTATATATAATTTTATATATTACCAAAAATGTATCATTATGTATTTATAATGAAACAAAAATATACATGGATCAGGTACATGGAGCCTCTAACAAAGGGTAGATACCCAGATATCATGAGGCAGATTGTGGGTAGTCGGCTTCCCAACTTTACCGAGGAAGAAGCCGCACTCGTTGCCCGTTCATATGATTTTCTTGGTCTCAACTATTACGTCACTCAGTACGCTCAGCCGAAACCTAACACCTATCCTTCACCGAAACACACTGCCCAGGATGACGCTGGCGTAAAGCTCTCATGTACTACAACATTACCACTTAGTTACAATATTTCCTATATATATATATATATATATATATGTTCTATCTCCTTTTTGTTATAACATACCTTGTTAGTGATCATCAATTATTTTATCTTTGTGTTTACAGATAAAAATTCACGTGGTGAATTTATTGGTCCACTGGTATATATGAATGCACCCACCCTTATGATTTCTCTTTCATTATTCAATTTTTAAATACAACACCCTAATTATCTTTTCTTGATAAATATGTTTCCTTCCATTTTGTCAGTTCGTTGAAGACAAAGACAACGGCAACAGCTATTACTACCCAAAAGGAATTTATTACGTAATGGACTACTTCAAAACCAAATACGGCAACCCTTTAATCTATGTCACCGAGAACGGTGTGTTTCTACATATTTCTACTCATCTCTTTTCATATATACTACACATCATAATTAGTGTATTTTGGTGTTAGTCCAAGAAACTAACTTTCAAATATTGTGTAATATTTTTCATGTTATTGCGGTTTAATTAGGATTTAGTACGCCCGATTCAGAAAACCGTGAGCAGGCTATTGCGGATTACAGGCGAATTGATTATCTCTGTAGTCATCTATGTTTTCTTCGTAAGGTCATCAAGTAAGTGGATGCTACTCTACATGTTTTTCTTCCAATATTTATTTTCTTTTTCTTCTTCTTGTTTAAATAGTATATATATATATGATTGTTATTGTTTACAGCGAGAAGGGTATTAACGTGAGAGGATACTTTGCATGGGCCCTTGGTGATAATTATGAATTCTGTAAAGGCTTTACCGTCAGATTTGGACTTAGTTATGTTAATTGGGCTGATCTCAACGACAGAAACCTCAAAGAATCTGGCAAATGGTACCAGAGATTCATTAGTGGGACTGTCAAGAACCCTGCGAAACAAGATTTCCTCCGCTCAAGCCTCTCCTCTCAGAGTCAGAAGAAGAGACTTGCTGATGCATGAAACACTTTTTCCTCTTCGGATCATCTCTATGTCTCTCACACTTCCTAGTTGCTCTATAGATAAGGAGCTTCTTCTGCCTGCAGTGTACTAAATAATAAGATGATCAATTACTAATGAATAAAAATAGTTTATCTACAACAGTGTTTCGAAAAAAAAGTTTATTAACAACTGCATTTTGTCAAGTCAATGGAGAAAGAGGGAAACAACACAATTTAAACAGACAATCACTCAGACACACACATAAATATGGAAACCCACACCTTTTCTTTGAACTGCATGGAAACCCAAACCACAAACTAGTTTAGCGTAATAAAAATATCAACGATCGATCCAGTTAGCCTATATTCACTTATTAGTATAGTATGTTATACTTTATATAATAAAATGTATCTTCAAAAATAAAAACAATGATCAAACCAAATACAAACTCAGAACTAACTAAACCAAGTTTTATCATCCTCAACTGAAACTTATTAGTGGAATTTTAAATATGAGTTTTTTTCATTCTATGATTTTTTTATTTTTTCTCTTTATAATAAATAAAACCAAAATAAGCTAAACAACAATCCTTTGTGTTTTATGAATATTCTTCTCCATTTTTATATTAAGAACTGTTTTTCATCACACATCACATATTTAAGTAGATGTTTTCGTTTAGATTATAAAACATATATATACAAGATATTTTGGAAAAAAAAATTATTTGTCGTAGAAATGGTTAATAAATAGCTAATATCCTAGCTTCAGGGAAATTTTTTTAATTTTTCAGTTAAAAAACTCAACAAAGGAGAAAACACAAACACAAGTCACGAAGAATCATGCACACACAAGATAGATCAAGAGAGATTGACCTAATATTAACAATAAGATCATAGGTTAATAAATAGCTAAGATCTTAGCTTCAGTGAAAAGATTTTAATTTTTCAGTTAAACAAACTCAACAAAATAGAAACACAAACACAAGTCATGGAGAATCATGCACACACATGATAGATCAAGAGAGATTAACCTAAGATTAACAATAAGATCATAGGTAAACAAAAAAAAGTATTATATCCTATTTATTAAACTCTAAATCTAATACTTTTCATGCACAAAGCTACTGTCGCCATGGCGCAAGGCTAGATATTCATTGCGTCACTTCTCCATGCACCATTTTAAACCAAGAGAACAACGAGATACGATTCTCTCCTTCATATTCTGAATTAGATGATCTTATTTGGGTAATGGAGAGTATGATATTGTCTCCGTTGCATTCTGAATGAGATGATCTCATTTGGCAACGGAAAGTAAGATTCAATATACGTAATGCTAAAATTTTGGAACAGACTGCAAAAATGTCATCTCAATGATCAAGGAACATAGTGCATGCCGTAATGTTTCTACGGAGTTAGTGAACTAGCATCAATACAAAAAAACTGCAAAACTTCAAGATCATTATGTACCATAGACAATGAACAAGACAGCAGACAATTTGGCTAAGAATGCTAAAGCACTTCCTAAGAGTTATGTTTTATTGGCTAATTCTATTTTGGTTTAGATTTCCAGAGTACATCAAGTTTGAGTGATAGAATAATCTTTTGATTTATAATTTACAAAAATAAACATAATAATGGAGATTTATTTATTTTTGTCCGCAATTAGCTTACTAATATTAGTATTGAACTAGGAAAAATTCCTTAAAAATTAATACACAAGCTTATTTCTATTTTCTAGTAAAATACACGAACTATTTTGGATCCCCGTTTAATACACGAACTAATTTTCATTGCCTTAAACATACAAACTTTTCAAATTCGCAGATTTTACACATCGTTTGGACGACGTTGACTATATTTAACTGAAGTGTTGACGATGTTAGGGTTTAACTAAGCATGTGTTCTTTGTGAAAATATTTTTTTTTTCAAATACACGAACTAATTTTTATTTGCTAATAAAATACACAAAATATTTTGGATCTCCGTTTAATACACGAACTAATTTTTGTTTTCCATTAAATATACAAACTTTTGAAATTTGCATATTTTATACATCGATTTAGATGACATCGACTATGTTTAACAGAAAATGACGTTTGTTTTAACTAAACATGTGATTAAACTGTAGAAAAAACGCTCACCCTCAGCCAAAACCTCTCAAATCGATTGAGTCCTAATTCAAGTTAGTTTCAATTCAAGTTTGGCACCCTAATCTGTTAAACCATCTTTTATTTTCCAAACTATGTTCCTTTTCTTCTTCTTCGCTTTGATTTTCCCTTTATATCTCTTCGAAATGGAGTCGATTTCAATGTCGTGAAAAAGACGAAGAAAACTATTTAATTTTAAACGAGTTTCTGGTTTTAGAATTAGTTTAGTGTTATGTAGTAATTCTATTTAAGTGTAAAACTATAAACTAATCTTGATTGAATCATTACTACATAACACTAAACTAATTCTAAAACCAGAAACTCGTTTAAAATTAAATAGTTTTCTTTCTACTATATGATCAGTATATTTGAAATTTCATCAAAAGAATTTTACATTATAGAAGCATAATGGAGAAGAAAACTAACTATATAATCTATCAGATGGATTTTAAAGAAATTTTACCTCCACAGTTTAACCACTTGTTTAAATAAACACGTGTTTAAATAAACACTAACATCGTTTTCAATTCTATTAAACATAGTTGACATCGTCTAAATCATGTTAAACATAGTTGACGTCGTCTAAATCGATGTGTAAAATCTGTAAATTTCAAAAGTTTGTGTATTTAATAGAATTTTTTTTTAGTTCGTGTGTTAAATAGATATCTAAAATAGTTCATATATTTTATTATCAAATGAAAATTAATTCGTGTATTTAAAAAAAAATCATAATTTAGACACTGACGTTGTCATCATTTCCGCTAAAATATAGTTAACACCAGCGCCTAAAATAATGTATAAAATCTACAAATTTCAAAAATTTATATATTTAATAGACAACGAATATTAATTCGTATATTAAATGGAGATCCAGAATAGTTCGTATATATTATTAGTAGATAGAAATTAGTCTCAAAGTGAAAGCCAATGCAGTAGATCCAGAAATTCGTGTATTTTAAAGAATTTTTCCTATTGGACTATTGAATACTCAAAGTGACTCATGTGACCAATGTGCCATGCAGTTGTAAATGCACACAAATAGAGTGCACCAAAACTCTTTGCTGCAATTTTGTGGTTAGTTATTTGCATTCATTAACAATCCATCAAGGGTCGTACTAAATTCGGAACAACGATCCAACACATCTCTATAAATGAAAGCCAATGCTAGATATCTACTCAAAAAGCACAACACAAACGGTGGATCTCTCTCCACTCCTTGTTACTCTTTGAATTGCCATTCTCTACGGCACATGGGGCAATGAGCTTGACTCGTCTGTGAATTGACCCATTTCAATATACAATGGAGATGGAACGAATGGTTGCAAGCTCCCCAAACTGATCAATAACCATATCGATCAAGGCGTAAGAATATCAGGCATAGAGTTTTAGTTTTTGAAACAGAAAAGGAAAAACTTAAAACAAGATATTCATCAAACAACCAAACAGTGTGTGTAGAGAGAGAGAGAGAGACATGAAAAGAGAGGAGGGACTTACTTAGAGGGCAATCATCTCCAGGGAGTTTGCAGTCTGGACAACAACCGTCAAATGGCATACGACATATCCCACATGTCTCATCTTGAGCATCCCATGTCCATGACGCAACCGCGTGCCACCTACAGTTTATGTTTTCACAATGTAAGATATTGGAATTGAGAATGTATTTAACACATGTAGTAGTGGGACAAAGAAACTTACTCTGTTTTTTTAAAGTCAGTAAAGACATAGTAGCACTGAGAGTCAAGGAAGAAACATTTTTTTTTTTTGTGGAAACAAAATCCTAAATTAAGAAACATTGAGCTATGTGAACTAGTTGAGAGGTAACGACAAGAGTCCTCACCAGAAAAAAAAACTATTAGAAAGTCATCTACATCAGTAATCAAAACTGAAATTAATGAAAAGAGAACAGATCTTAGGAAACAAACCTAACCTAAGCTGCATCTTAAAAAATCATGTTCTAAACATCAAAGAACCTATGTATGCAGAGAAGACGAAGTAGAAGGATACGCAAGACCTTGACTTTCATGTCTTCCTCCTGAAGAAACAAAATGAGAAAAACACAAAGCCATTACGAAGCACTCATACACAACAAAAAAAACAGAGAGATTAACTATTAAGATAATAGACAAACCAAAAAAGAAACATTGTAAATATTAAAACTCACAATTAGCAAAGAGGAACCTAAACACAAAGACATTTAATCGAACACCTGGTAGACACTCAGATGTTTGAGGACAATTCTAACGAACCAAACTCGTTCTGGAATACTAAACCCAAGAAAGTAATATCCTTTTTACAGAACGCAATATTAAACTCTAAATCTAAAATGGTTAAGGCTTGATCGTATGGAAACTTATACGAGATAAAAAAAGATTCAAATAAATCATTCATCAGATCGCGTTTTCTAAGCGGAGAGAATTGATATAAACGAAACGGAACGAAGCAATCAGAGAATTCAGAAACACACCGGCGATGATGGAGAAGCGAACTGCGACAAGAGAAAAGAGCGGCGAGATGGAAATGGAAATCACTGATTAAGCTATGGGGCTTTATTTAAATTGGGCTTTATTTCAAAGTGGGCTTTTTAACAACAACAAGTAAGGTTTTTTTTTTTGTTCAAAGTAAGTTTTTTTTAACTTATTTATTTAAACCCAGGAATATTTTTTCCTTGTAGGCAACAAAAACACACATTCATCTTCACTCTCTAAACCCCATACATGTAACTCATCATCTATGTGTAAGACGAAATACAATTTTTTTTACAATGCGTATCAAATGATCCGCCTTTAAATATTTCGTGCTACACTGTCAAAGAATTGGTCTAAATGATTCTTTTTGTTATTATTTTGATATTTTTTAATTGTCTTTGTTAGAAAGTAAACATTGTATTATAATTTTTTTTTTGTATTAGAAACAAAATCCCATCTTATTTAGTTTTTATTCAAGATTGTTTACAAAAAAAATTAGATTTCTATACCGGATATATTTATAGCTATTACATATAGAGAAAAATATCTTCTAATTTTGAATTAGTTATTGTCTATATATTTTTGCGTTAAATTTTCATAGATAGTTTACATTCTTTCATATTTATGTTTGTAGCATTTTCCAAAATTAGCAGATGTGTTTAAAAAAAATTATTAACATATGTTTCATTTATACATGTATGAAATAGAACTAAAATATATAATTTAAAAAATATTTTTTCATTTGTTTGGAATGTTAATTTTTATTGTTTTTGCATTTTATCCAATCATAGCTAAATTTCTATAGATGTATTCTATTTTTCTATCTTAAAATTTATATGAACTTGTGAATATAAAATTAATATTTTTTTGTATTGTTTTCTATTGATTTAAATAATAATAAAAAGTTACACAGAATCATTTTTAAATTGATTTATTTTATTCGGAAAACTTTAAAACATAATAACATCTAAAATATATATACTTAATCTTTAATTTTTTATTTAAAATATTTTAATTAGTTTTTAAATTGATTTATTTGATTCAGAAAACTTTAAAACATAATAACATCTAAAATATATATACTTAATCTTTAATTTTTTATTTAAAATATTTTAATTAGTTTTATGACTTTTTTGTAGCCCAACAAATTTTGTTTTGCTAGAAAAAAATGTGTAAGTATCACAAAATTTAGAAAAATCAAGAAATTAAAACTTAAAAATAAGGAAAATTATTTTCTTTTCATTTTCATAACCACTTCATTATTTTGATTACAGGTATTACAATAACTTCGGCATATTTTAAACTAATAACAGAAAATTATACAATCGAATAATATAGTTATTTTTATTTTTTAATCTTCTACTCATCTTATACTTTATTTTAAATTTTAATGTTATAAACTTCTAAATTCTGAATTAAAAAGAATATTCTACTTTCTTACTGTTTATAATCGATAATATCTAATAATTTTTATTTCTGCTATATGTATGCATATTTTCTATATGATATATTCTTACAAAAATATAGATATGTTCCATATAAATCATATTTCTCATAAATTATGCAAAATAATTTTAACTGCATGCACTTGCCACTCTTAATTGAGAACCAGACACTTGTTAATGCATGTGTCATTCTTATCAAGTAAATCTGGCTATTAAAATATAAATATACTCCAAAACTGAATGTTAATTTACTTCCTCCGAAAAAAACTTGCATTCAGATATAATATCCCCGAAATGGTATGATATTCTTTTTTTCTTTTCGAAATGGTATGATATTCATATATAGATAAATAAGTTTAGATTTAGATAATATACATCCATTTAAAATAATTCAAACAGTGATGTGTATACATATATATATAAACAATAATCCATTATTATCAAATTATAATATACACACAAGAAAAAAGATAAACAAAGAGTTAATCATGACCAGACAAAAGGTGAAGATGGCTTACATCGAAAATGAGTCGTCAAGGAAAGCAACATACAAGAAAAGAAAGAATGGTATCTTGAAGAAAGCCAACGAGTTAGCAACTCTCTGTGGCGTCCCGGTCGGTGTAATCATCGACAGTGCGTACGACTTGAGCCCGGAGGTGTGGCCATCGAGAGAAGAAATGGACAAGGTTGTGTCCCAGTGGCAGAGGTTGCCGGTGATGGACAGGACCAAGAAGATGCTGAATCAACAGTCTTATCTTCAACAGAGGATCTCCAAAGAAACTGAGACATGTAAGAAACTGACCAAAGAGAACAAAGAGTTGGAGATGAAAGAGGTTATGTTTGATTGTCTTAGTGGCAAGACTTCACCATCTCGTATTGAGATAAGTGATCTTCGTGGTTGTGGTAATGTCATTGAGCAGTACCTAAAGAATCTTAAACGTAGGATTGAGATTCTTAGTAAGAACGATGGAGCGTCTTCTTCATCTGTCCATGCTGCTGCAACTACATCTGCTGCCATGCCTATAGTTGAGATGGGATCTTCTTCAACCGCATTTAGCGATATGATTCGTCAACAACAGATTCAAAGTAATATGAATCAGACCGTTAGGGGCTTGGATCTGAATCAGCAACAGTGGTGAGCATTAGTGAACATCCTTTAGCTGTCTCTGACTATGTTTCTGTTTCGTCAAACTATCAAATAAAAATATATTTAAGAATGTTGTGTTTAGTTACATGTATACATTGCTTTGACATGTAACGCATTTTATCTTTAATGAAATTTCATTTTCTCCAGTTATAGATCTTTAGAAATAACATAAATTATCTATTCTATTAAAACAAAAACGTTGAACTATTCATAAATGTCATGTTCAACTATGTATTTCATTTATTTAAAAAAATATTATATAAAATTAAAATAATATTAAATACAAATATAACTAAAAACTAAAATGTAAAAACTAAAATTTTCAAAAAAAAAATAAAAAAATATATATATCCACCGTTCCAAAAGCGGATCATGATCTAATATAAAATTAAATTCCAGTGGTGAAACGACACAACACTAACATTAGTGCTGGTCTTGAATAATTTTAGACCGGAAGCAATTATAAAAACAAGGTCTCAATAATATGCAATGTAAGGCTTGAAGATTATCATGACAAATGCATGGCAAGTAATCGAATCCAGCACACCTACGGATCTTAATTTGCCTCCCAAACCCCTAGAATAATTAAGGAATTTGAAAATTAATGGTCGATAATTTAATTGAACAAATGAATAGGCTATTAGGTGGTTTCCTAAAAATGCGCATAAATAATCGTTTAATAAAATAACTTTCTATAAAATGAAAACTTGAATCTAATAATATTTAAAAATATATATTTAAAATTATAAACTAAATAGAAATTTATAATTAATTATTTATTATTTTTTGTCACCTTTTTTGTCAGCAATGATTTGCTGTTTTTAGATTTTAATTTATGATGTGTCTAATAAACCGATTTTTTAATGTGTTGTATAACGTTTAAACTCAAGTAAATTTAACAATTTCAAATTTGATTAATCTCATATTTATGAAGATTTATGGATCAAAGAATTTTTTTTTGAATATGTAACTCTCCATAAATTTTTGAATTTTGACAAAAAAATATAGATTTTTATACAAAATTAGCTTACTTTTATAATGAGTTGATGTAGAAAATTTCTTATACTATCAAATATTTAAGTTAAAAAATTTAACAATAATAATGTGAATGATTTACATGTATGGTATGTAAAAATTGTTATTAAGATTACACATACCATAATAAGAAAATACCATGTCAAATTTTGTATTACGACATATCGTATATTTTTGTGAGAATAAATGTAGTAGTAACAAGTAAAAATATTTGAAAAAATCGTTTATCAAATATTTTTTTTGGAGATGTCTTGCCTATTCAATTAACTTCTTATACTTGCAAGTTAAAACTATTTATATCTTTAAAGCTTTTGAAATACTACGTGTCAAATCAAAGTAATATAAAGAAGAAATAAGAAAAACCCAAAAAGTCAAAGTTAGTAAAAGTAGACCACATATTTTTTCTTATACAAAAATTAAAAATAATGTGTGTTAAATCAAATAAATATAAGTAAATTTACATGTCATTACTACTATTATTTTAAAAGTTAACTAGATTCTGACATGCACGCCCGTGCGGATATATTTTAAAATAATTATTCAAAAAATTTTCATATATGATTGATTGTTTATATTTTTTCCACTTATCAATATTTAATAAATATTTAATATAATTCTATAGATTGTATGAATCTTTTTTATTAATTATTTAAATTTTAATATTTACTTGTTTATAAATAAATATATATATATATATGTATATATATCAATAACGGTGAATTATCATTTTTTTTGTTTATATATCATTCATTTATTATGATAATAATTGTTTTTTATGTGGAACATACATTTTAGTTCTTAATGGATTATATAAATATTTATTAGATGATATTTTTGTTATAAATTATACACATTTAATATATATATTTTATTAAAAATAAGTACTTTGTGCAATATTTTATACTTAAACTATATTAGATAAAATAGGTAAATTGATTTATCATTTTAAATTATATATACATTTTGGGGCTTTATATTAATCTATTATACTAAATCTACCTAATCACACAAGTAATCTAAATGGGTAATAGTGATATAATAATAACAAAAACGTGGGCTAACAAAAAAAAAAACGTGGGCTAACATAATTAATAAATAATGTGTAAGTTCAATTTGATAAACAAACAGATTTTTACCAGGAAAATGATTAGGTTCTTATAAATAGGTATGTAAAATATTGGTTTTAAATGTTGTTGGCATTGTTGACAAAAAAAAATGTTGTTGGCATGGATGATTAAATATTTCTCATTTATTTGATCGTAGAGAGAAAGAATATTCTGTATATTAGGCAAGTGCAGATTTTTATCTTAAATACTGATATTATATTAATTAATGTATTTACTTAAATATAGAAATTATTATTGTTTAAAGTTCAGTGCCATAAACTTGTAATATTAAAAGTGATCAGTAAAGGTTAATTTTTATTTGTATTCAGTTTTAATAGATTAGAAGTGCAGATTTTTTTTATATAAAATACTGATATTATATTAAATAATGTATTTACTTAAATATAGAAATTATTATTGTTTAAAGTTCAGTGGCATAAACTTGTAATATTAAAGGTGAAGTAAGGGTTAATTTTTATTTGTACTTCAGTTTTAATAGATTAGATGTATTGCAAACATTAAAAGGTAACTTTAAATCACATTAAAATTGATTAGTGATTTAAAATAAATTTTTAATGTTTTGCAACCCATTAAATTTTAAAATTTCAAGATAGTTAAAATTGATGAATTCTAGAATCTCTGCAGTATGCCTTGGATTTTGAGTTTAGTTATTTATTCATCAAATTCAATTAGAAATTATTTGAAATCATTTAAAATAAAATAAAAATTTAAAATCCTTAAAAGTTAAATAACACTACATTTTAAAAACTGAATTTGAATCATTCATTGAATAACACTAGATTTGAAAATAGAATTTAGAATTATTGTTCGAATAATATGTGTTTGGATTTAAACTTTATTAAAATATACATCGAATAACACCCCCTTAATATTATTGCATTGTTGTGCATTTTTTCCCCTGAAATCAAAGTTCTGAAGTCGTCCTCTCTTTTTTTCTTTGCTCAGAATTTGTATTGCTAAAAATCTGGTAACCTTAGCAAAGTCCAAAGAAACATCACGTTGGTTGTCCAGAACATGATGGCCCAATGGTAAGGATGGACTTCTTCCTGCACCCAGGTTTTGAGTTCGAATCCTGGTGGAGGGAACTAAGTCATGATTTCTAGACACCAACACGTATATGAGTCTATGCTTTAGGGCCCATTTGTATACCCGGAAAGAGGGTCTATATCCATGGGCTGCACCTCTCTTTCGGGATTAGTCTGGGCCCTTCCATAGGTTCGGGATACCCCCAGGTTAATCAAAAAAAAAAAAAACATCACGTTGGTTCATGAATTTACATTTTTTCGATTTGAAAGAAAGTGGTGGTTAACACGTGAATGATACATTTCAACAGCAATCAGTCTTCTTTTTGCTTTTACAGTGTGCGGTAGAACTTTTTATTCCAGTACTCTTTATTCATCAATTCCCTATGATTCGGCAACTATGTAAATAGATACTCCAAGAAAAAAATCAAATAGCAGACAAAAAGTTGAAATGAAATAAAAACTATAGTAGAAAAAAGAAGAAGAGATTTTAGATGGTTGGTTCTAACACAAAAAGACACGGGGGGAGTGATGTCTTGTCCATTTTGACAGAAAATGTTTCAAACCAAATTGATGGGCTTGACTTGATCTTCAAATAATGAACTTGTTTATTCCAATTTTAGAACAACTTTGGTATACAATTTATAGCCTACTTATACTCTAGGTTTTGTTTCTTGTAGGTTTAAGCATATAAATCCTATTGAAGAATCTATGGATCAAATCTGCATATAAGAGATAGCACTATTATTGGATGAATCATGTGTCTTGTTTTTTTCAAAATATGTTGTGTTTTGAACGGATGGTTACTAGCATTGGTCGAGGAATTACATTACTAGTCGAGTTTGCTATTGATTGGGACACGTAAAAACGTATGAGGAATATATTTTTTGGCAACAAAAATGATCAGTCTATTTTACCAATAAAAAAACATGATGGATATGTACTAGTGTACCTATATTTTTTGTTCAAAAGAAGAACAAAACCTATATTTTATAGAAGGATTTTATTTGAAATCTATAAATCATTTTTTAAATGGTTTTTTTATTTTAGTATTTAGATTTTAGTTTTTAGATATTTTTTTTTTTTGGTCTTTTCTTTGCTGTATATTTTATTTTTTCAAAAAGCTTGAATGGTGACATCAGATTTTGGTTTTTATTTTTCAGAATTATTAAAAAATAAATTATTTCTTTTAAATACAATCAAATACAAATACTTTTATAATAATCATTTTAATTAAAAATATTATAAAATAAAAACTAATATTTATATTTTTTAAAATAAATTCATTTTATATTTCCAGGAAAATACACAATTAATAATTTTATATTATGAAAAGTTATATTTTTAAAGATGGTAAAACATATCAATTTCTGTAATTTAAATATTTTAATATAAAAATAATATGCGTCTGTATTTGCTGACAAAAAAAATGCTAGGTTTTAAATTAAAAAATATAGTTAAAATGTAAAAAAGTATTTAACAATTAGAAACAAATTTAATTAACTTTATATAAATTTATAGTATAATATATTAGCTATATAATTATGAAATAATTTATCTAAGCAACTCCAATAACTTAACTTTTAAAGAAGATATTAATTTTGTAATTTTTATTCATGTGTTTTTAGAATAAATATAGCTTTTATATAGTAGATGTTTTCTAAAATTAATAATTGTTTGCAAAAAAAATAAATAAAGAAGTAATGCTTGCCGTGAGCAAAAAAAAAACATAAAAAAATAGGGATTCTATCTTTTAAGCACAAAACAGTAAAACAAAGGAAATTTTAGTTTCTTTAAAAATTAGGGAATCTACTTTGCTAAAATCATAATTGGATAAAAACAGTTTTTGTAAAATCAAAAACCAAAAATTACTTTAAAACTACAAACAATATTCTCTTAAGTTTTTTACTTTTAAATTCAATTGCATATATATGTATATATATGTATACACTGAAAAGATCAATTTCAGATACGAAAGAAAAAATTCAATTTTCCGTCAAAAAAATACTTAATTTACCAAGTAACGTATACGTAATGCATCCCTAAAGTTGACTTTCAATGAATTGACTATTAGTATGATCAACTATTACATGGTCTTGGCTAAATGAAGTTATGCCACTTTTGAATGTAATGATTGATCACAAAATGTAGGGAAATGTTAAAAGGTTAGTTCCACTGATGCTCCACTTCACTAAAAATTTGACATTTAGAATTTGACCCTGCTCGAAAATATTTGTTTTGGGTAAAAAACAACATAATTAGTAAAGTTAAGCACCATATTGTAGATATATTGCAGTAGTCTCTAGACACAGGGCCGGCCCAGAGGGGAAGCCACCCAAGCCATCGATTAGGGCATCCAATTTAAAGGGGGATATTTTCTATAAATTTTTGTTACTATATAGATAAAAATAATTTTATAAGATTTTTTAATTAAAACTATACTTATTGGACATTTTTACTTATGATATTTTGAAGGCATAATTCAAATACTGAAAAATTCTTTAAAATGATATTCATTCGAACATAAATAGTGGTATTTTACTTATGGAGTTAATATTCTACAAGAATCAATGTCACAATAGATTAGAAAACCTACTATAATATTTTTTGTTAAAGAATGAATGTTATATGACAATATAAATTATTTAGTGGGCATTTTTACTTATGATATTTTGAAGGCATAATTCAAATATTGAAAATTTCTTTAAAGTGATATTCATTCGAACATAATTAGTGGTATTTTATTTATGGAATTATTATTCTACAAGAATCAATGTCAAAATAGATTAGATCGCCTACTATAATATTTGTTTTTTAAAGAATGATTGTTATATGAAAAATATAAATTATTTAGTGTGCATTTTAGAATATAAGAATATCGATCATCACATATAAAAAAAATTTAAAAGGTAAAAATAGTTTCGATCATCACATATATAAAAATTTTAAAAGGTAAAAATAGTTATTAGTAGTATAACATGTTATTTAAGAGATTACCTAAATTGATTTTGTTATCGATCAAAACTGTTATAAAAATTGACTATATTTATTTAATGAATGCTTTTACATGAAAAAATGCAAAAAAGTATATTTTAATGTTTATATTTACTGTTTTAGTTTAAAAAATTTTAAATTACTTTTATATTAGTTTTTTTTTATAATTTCAATACAAAATATTAAAAGGTATAGTTTAAAATTGGATTAGGGCATTGTTAAACGTTAGACCGGCACTGTCTAGACATGGACACTTTCTCAATGCATCAGATATAAAATCATCTATACATTGCCAGTGTCACTATTTAAAAATGACTCGTGAGTTTTTTCAAATCTAATACAACTCAAAACCATCCATAGCTAGACACAAAAAACTTGAATCTTTTGTTGTCCGCTTGATCTTTTGATCTTTAAATTAGGACCTAACCCATATTAACCAACTATGATTCACTTAATAACATTTTCTTTGGTTAATATCCACTTTCCATTCTGCATTTTACTTGGGATGGATCATAATTTGGACAAGTAAGCAAATAGAAAAAAAAAAATACAATATGACGTTTATTTTTTTTTTCTTTTAATTATAACCATAACCAGAAACTTTTAAGAATTGGACACAGCTTAATTTAGATACAATATCTATTTGATGGATACAACGGATTTTCAAAACATTTTCAAATGCAAACTTTCTTCCGAAACTGTTTTCATTTTTGCATTAGTGTATTGCAAAACTAGAGGTGGGCAAAAAGTTTGAACCTGAAGAACCGAATCCAATCCCAAAATTAGTATTGAATCGAAATTAAAATTGGTTAAATATCCGAACGGATTCAAAATTTTGGTATTTGAAGAACTGAAACCGAATTCGATCTATACCAAAATATTTTAGGTATCTGAATATATCCGAATTAGATTTATACACTTGAATATTTTAGCTATATTATATTTAATATCCAAAAATATCTATGTATAATATATTTGGGAATTTTCTAAAATATTTGAATATATATACAAATAATCAAAAGTAAATATCTAAAATATCTAAACAATACTCAAAACACCAAAAACGTTAATATATATATATATATATATATATATATATATATATATATATATATATTGATTTTATTTCTAAATATTCAAGCCAAACCAGTTTTTATGTTAAGTTTAAGTATTTTAGTCTATATTATTCAAATTTATATGTTATAAATTATTTTTATTTTTAGATTTTGAGATATTTAAATTATATATGAATTTTAAACTTTAAAAATAATTTAAACAGGTTATTTGAACCGAATCGAACCTACAAAGATTTGAACCGAACCCGAACCAAAATTTTAAAATAACCGAATGGGATTAAAAAATTTAATCCCAAAAACTTGAAGTTCTAATAAATCTAAACCCGAATGGATACCCGAATGTCCATCCTACGAAAACTATAACTAATTGTGGATTTTATAGAAAGATTAACTTTTCAATTTTTTGGTGAGATAGTCTAATATATTTCAAAGATAATTTTGAATATTTTGAAATTATTATTTTCAAAGACTTGTCAATTAAATTTTCTTGATATAACTATATATCTTCATTTGTTGGGACTTGCGAGCTAATAAGAATCCAACCCATAAAAAGTGAATAAGTTATAGATTTGACATTTTGACTGTAATTACCAAAAAAATATTCTAGTCAGTTAATATGTGTGGCTTTGGATCATCTTGCATTGTGCATTGTTGATGTATCATGCATTACTATCTTTATGATTATAACATCAAGTTTATTGTTCATGCTCCTGAATTTATTGTGTTTTGTTTTTGTTCAAAAATTTATTGTGTTTATATTACGGCTTGACTACGTAGTTCCAAAATAAGTCAACTTTGGTATGTTTTGGTTTAGAAAACGCCTAATTTTTCAATGCGAATGATTGGCCCTGGTTTGGGCCAATCGATATTCTTCACAGAATTCTTTAAGTTGAACCGTGAAAACTACCGTTAAACCAAATAGTGACTGACCGGGTTGGTATACTTTTTTTTGGGGTTGGTATACTTGACCGATGTAAACGAGAAGAAAGAACATATATAGGAAACCATTTTAGCCAATTCAGATAGAGAGATATTTGGCTACGGCCGAATCATTCAATTGCAAAGATACTGCAGCTAAAACTCAGATGGCTTTTTATGATTCCAATGTTACTTTTAGTAAACATAAACTTGTGGCTAGTACTTATTCACTTCACCTTTAAGAAAAGCTGAAGATACGTACCAGGACCATTAAACTACTTTTTAAATTTAACAGATTTGTGTTTCTCTTGTGATTATAGAGAACTGGTTGATGAATTCATAGGGTTTTATGTGGTAAAAGAAAGTGTTCAATAATATTCTAGAGATTATTCTTTTTGAAAAAAATATATACTAGAGACTTGTATTATTCATTAATTTCATGATCTATGCTGCAATGGCAAACGCCTTTTAGTGATCTCTTTCCAAGTTCTTTTTTTGGCATAAAGATCCCTTTCCAAGTTTTGAAAACAAAACATAAAACAAAAGAGTTAAAAAGGCTATTAAGTGATTACCGTTAACTAAATAAAACCAGGAAAACAAAAGGTTAAGGTCATTTTTAATGAAAATCTTTGATGTAGTCTCTCACTAAAATATTTTTAAAAAAATATTTAAAAAGATGAGACTTGTTTTTCACAATAGTTTAATTTACTATAAATTAATAAAATATAATTAATTAATTAAATATTATTGTTTGGACATATATGTAGTTTTTCATCATTGTGGATGCTTTAAAACAAAAAGGTGAGAGGAAGAATGAAAAGCAAGGAATAAATGTACTCTTAGAAATGTACCTTTGTATATATACAAACTACAATATATGTGGGAAAATAATATCCTCCACATCTTGTTATATATTCTATACAACTGGCTCTAAGTCTTTGTTATTATTTAATTAATCTCAATAAATACATGTCATTTCGAAATTGCTACTTGAATACTAATAGTAAAAATGTATAAAAAGTAATACAAGAACAAAATGTTACATACTGCCTACGAATATCTATACTCGTCTTCAGATTATACTAGAGTATAGGGATTTTGATTTTTGGCATTTTACGATGGTTACTCACATACTAGCTAATTGTTTGACAGTTTCAAAAAAAAAAAAAAAAAAAAGCTAATTGTTTGACAAACCGAATAGTATATGTTATTGTTAAGGTGTTAGTGAAAGTACTAGCTACCTAGAGATCGATACTATAGTGTAAGATCTTAATATTCACTAGCTAGACTAGAAGTCCAGAACCATATTAATGTTTTATCGTAGTACCCCCCAACGTCTTGACATGTTGTTCTTGATCATATGTCAAATTTAAGATTTTTTGTTAGAGTGAATAGATTTGAAATATTTCTGTGGATCAAATATAGTGGTCATCACTTAAACGTAGCGAACTATGGACTTGTCAAGTCTATTTATAATAATAATAATGTTAGATAGAATTATCTTTAACTGCATATAAGACATTTTATAAACAAATCATCCTAAGGACATCATCATGAACATCAAAGGAAAGATAATATACATAGAACCAAACTAAATAAGCTATTAGCATTCTTTCATTTATCTGATAATGATTGTGATGATGATGGCTAGTTATGCATGGGAGTGGCAAGGAGGGAGAGTTTGGCACTCGGACTCAGAAACACGAGAGGCATGGAACTTGGCGATAAAGGCAGAAGCCTTACGGTCAATACCTGGCTCAGCCACCCAATATCGCTTGTCCTCGTCGCTGGCCCATGCCTTTCTTGTGTATACGCCGTCGTCCCATGCGTCTGCTTCAGTTATATGAGACGACCTTCGTGATTTAAAGAAACTGAAGATAGAGAACTTCTTTCTGCTGTTGCCTCCCATTAGTTAGAACAGGAACGCACCAAGATTCAAGAAAGAAAAAAAATGTAAATTTGTTTAAGGTTGATGTGTTTGTGTTAATGTGGAGAGATAGGTTTTGAGGATGTATTTATAGGGTGACTGAGCAAAACAGCTTTTTGTGGGAGTTCTTTATGGTCCGGTTTGGTTGGAATCTTGGTTGGTTGTGTTTAAAAATTATCAAAGAAAAAATAAAGTTATGTTCAGCTACATTGTAGGACCAACGTTCTTCTATGTGTCGCTTGCAATTATTTGGACCTATTCTTTTGTGGGATTATGTGTCGTTTATTCTAACTCAATCCTGATAGTAGTAATCAAAACACTATAAAACCCACACTTTGTGGAGTACTGCATGCAATTTCTTATTCGGTATTAGCTACATGATAATAAGTTATGTTCGTATAATTACAGATAATTAGCTTTTTGTCTCATTAATCAAAATCATATAATGAGGCATTACGTTATAACGTTTTTTTTTTTTGCTAATTCGTTGTTTCATCGTGCGATGAGCTGTTGTTTTTTAGTAATCCATATATAGCAGTTTGGTTCAAACCCTAATTTTTTTTCTAGGCACGGGACCAGCTATTACTAATACTTGATAACATGAATAAAGCATTTCTTTCAGGGAAATCAAAATAGGGACACGACAGAACCAATTATTTGTACTAAACATCGTTGGTACAATGAACTGATTTCGTTTAATTGTTTCCTACAATACCATAAAAGTGTTGATCATGAGAAAATCATAGTGATGGAGATATTATGCGAGAATCTGAAAGGGAGGAATAAGGAAGAAGACGAAGAAACGTGGAAGCTGGTATTACAATGAGACGGTTGTTGAGATTTCATTAAACAAGCTTAATCTCAAAGGGGTCTGAATTCACTTTAGCTTAAGAGTCTTTGCTCTAGTTTATTTTATTGTTATTATAAATTAATTCCTCCCTAAAGGCATCCAAGTTCTCCGTCTCTTTAAGTCTTTCCTTTTGATCTTTCTTCAAACATTTTTTATTCGAGTGATAGAATCAAACAAAAAGTGTGTATTATTATATGTTTCGCTACATTAAAGATAGAATTATTGTAATAGATGTCCAGACATAGTAGTGTTTCTTTGTTAGTTCTTGCTTCCTTATCTTAGTTATGCTTCTAGATATCGCTCTCTCAAATTTCAACGAAGTGCCAAACTCTAACAGTTAGATTCATCTGCCTAAAATCAGTCAAAGTAAATATGAAAAGTATTTTTAGTGTCATGATTTTCTTTTGGCTTTCTACAAAAAAAAAACAGTTCAGTTTTGTAGTTCATTGGTATATGTATATATCAAACCTTCAGCGCTAAATCATATGTATGCAAATTCTAAATTTAAATATATATGTTTCATATCTTTAATATAAATGGACATTAGAAGCATATGTTTTGTACTTTAATACTAAACTAGGTGATGACATGCGCCTTACGCAGGGTGAAATACTTTATAAAAATATATGTTAGTACATATATGAATGGTTGTTCGGGTTCGATTCGGATCTATTCGGTTTTCGAATTTTCGGGATCAAAGATTTCATCAACATTCAGTATTTATAAATTTCGATTAAGATTTGGTTTGAATCTTTGCGGTTTTGATTCGCGCTCGAATAATCCATATAAATTATTTTTAAATTTTTAAAATTCACTTTATACATTAAATTTCTCAAAATCTGTATACAAAATAATAATTCATATAAATTTGAATAACATATGTCATATTATCTAAACTTAGTATATATATTGGTTTGATTTGAATATTTGGATATAGAATCAATAGATATTGTAAGTATTTTTGGTGTTTTAAGCATACTTAAATTTAGCTATTTTGCACTTTTTTGACCATCTGTATATATATTTAAGTATGTTGGACAACCTAAAAGTATCATATATATTTTGGATGTTTTTAATATATATTAAATTTAAAAGTAATAAAATATATTTAGGTGTATAAATATATTTCGGATATATTCGGTTATCCAAAATATTACAGTTCAGATAGGTTTCGGTTCCGGTTCTCTAAATACCAAAAATTTTAACTTGTTCGGATATTTAATCAATTCTGATTCGGATTTACTACTATTTTCGGATTAGGTTCAGTTCGATTTTTTGGATTAAGACTTTTTTTTCAGCCCTACATGTATTTACATATAAAATGCATTTATTTCATACTAAGTATATATAAGATACTGTAAAAAATTGTAAAAATGGTTTAAAACACCGTATAAGGGATATGGTGGACTTTATAAAAGGAAATACATGGGCGATTGCAGAATTATAGAAAATCTAAATTACCTCAGTTTAGACTTTAGACATAAGGAAAATAGAGCATAAAGTTTTAGTACCATATATATTTGACATAAAATCATTATATTCAACCATTGATATAATATTCAAGCTCTTCAATCATCGGTTGATCATAAATGTAGTAGGTTCTAAACTTCTAACATCTTTTTACATAATGTAATTTATATCTTATATATGATTCACAGACATAGTACACGAAATATAGGTTTGTATTTATTTATAGGTATGCTTGTTGAGTTTTTCTACCTTGAGTTTGAATTTGTAACAGCAGCCATTGTCATCTATTTTTCTTAATTTAAATAAGATCATGCTTATATTAAAAAAAATATCATGCTCAAGATAATGTTTTTGTGTGGTAGGGATTAAACAATCAGTATAATGAACTGCCTAGATGAAGTAGAAAGAGCGTTCTCATCTTATAGTGTACAATGTATCGGTCAATTTATTTGACATTAGGTTAGCCGGTTTGCATAAAAATATGAATCGAGAAGAATATAAATGCGAGGTGGTCGACATTTATTGTTCAATGGCATGCTTAGTAAATATTATAGTAATTGATGGGGTTTTAAATTGAGGCTGTGAGAAGGTTTGTAAAGATGACACATCAGCATTGATAACAATGTTACAACTTAAAAATGCTTTTCAAATAATATATAGGGTATATATCTCTGCTGATCAAATTGGTAAACACGTTAGTTCATAACTATAACAACATAACTAAAGTATTACAATAACTTATATTAAATCGTATACTAAATACAGTAAGTTCATATAGTTCAATAACTAAGAATTCTCAACTATGATTTAGTGGAGTTTGTCAAAAATATTACAAAAATGTAAAAATCAAGGAAGATAGACGAAGTTATAGTCAAAAGGCAAATGAAAAGAAAGCTGTCGAAGCGCACACACTGAAAATGTGTTTGTATATGACAAAGAGCGCTTCTTCTTTCGTTTTCTTTCTTTGAGGAATATATTCAACAGCTTATACCTACATAATAACATTTAACAGTTCATGAATATCTTTTTTTTTTTGGTGTAAATGTTAAGTAAAGAAACACAGTTCATGAATATCTTCAGGACTTTTTCATACAAATATCCAAATCTTATATAGTAATCATTTAGCCAATAAACTGTATATTTTTTTAATTAAAGTATAATTAATCCACCACCAATAGAGATGAATTTTTTTTGTTGATTCTTTTGGGATTTGAATGGATTAATCTTGAGTGATTTTGGCCTAAGAGCTTTTTGATAAAGATCCATATATTTTTCTGTTCAGAATTACAGTACTCCCTGCATTTTAAACATATTAAGTTTTAAGGTAATCTTTTTGCTTTAAATTATATGATGTTTTAAAAAATTAATATAAAAATTTATGATTTTTATGTTACATTATCATTTGTATTCAGCAGTTCATT
Source organism: Raphanus sativus (assembly GCF_000801105.2). Taxonomy (NCBI): domain Eukaryota; kingdom Viridiplantae; phylum Streptophyta; class Magnoliopsida; order Brassicales; family Brassicaceae; genus Raphanus; species Raphanus sativus. The sequence goes on from NC_079516.1 coordinate 14,951,040, forward strand.
TTATCATTGATCTAAGTGTTTTTAGATGAATAACTAATGATGTTGTGTGTAAAAATATTTAAAATACATTTTATTAATTTATGAACAAAGTTCTAAAACGATATCTAATAAAACCAAATGATAATAGGGGAATTTTCAAAAATACCACTTTCAATATACCATTATTCATCTTTACCACCACTAAAGACACATTTTCAAAAATACATTATTTATTAAAATGGTAAAAACTCTTATATCTTTGTTTTTATATGCTTTTCAAAATTCTAATCCCAAATTCTAAATCATAAACCTCCAATTCTAAACCCTAAACCCAAAATCTTCAACTGTAAACCCTAAACCCTAAACTATATACCCTAAATTCAATATCCTAAACCCTAAACCCTAAAGTCTAAACTATAAACCCTAAATCCTCAACTCTAAACCCTAAATCCTCAACTCTAAACCCTAAACTATATAATTTAAACCCTAAAACATCAAATCTTAATCCTAAATCCTAAATCTTCAAATCTAAACCCTTCATTAAAAGTAGTGGTAAAAGTGGTTAGTGTAAACATGAAAAGTGGTACTATAAAAATGGTATTTTTGGCAATTTCTCATGATAATATTATACATTTTAACTTATTTTTGAAGCAAAAATATTTTAACTCTGATCTTTTTTCAGTTAAGTGAATCATATCTTAGCGATAACTAATAACCTTTTTATTTTAAAATATATAAAATATTTTTTAGTTTATCGAAGATAGTATATGAGGCAGAGATATATTTGGATATAACACCAAATATCTTAATTATCTACTTTATTAGTTATTTTGATATTAATTTTAATTAGTTAGAATGTCTTAAAATTAATATTTTTGATGTTTTTTGGTTTTTATATAAATAAGAATTTTATGCCTAAAGTTGTATTCAGATTTTTGATGATAAAGTTGGACTTTTTGCCTATTTCTTGTGTGATTTAATTAAATTTATCTCTTAAGAAATTGGTCTCAAAAAAACTATTGCAAAAAAATCTTTAATTGGTCCAAAAACAAGTTTCTTACGATTTTTAGATTCTTTGATCGAACGTTTAACCTATTGGTCTATTGGATCAGTTGGTATATAATACTTTTTAACTTATTTTTGAAGAGAAAATACTAAAAAGAAAAAGAAAAAAAAAGAAGAGAAAATACTTTTAACTCTGCTCTTCGTTTTTTAGTTAAGCTAGCCATCTTTGGGATTGTTAGTTTTTCTTTTGCTAAGTAAGTACTATTTGGTTCTTGTATGTTTGGACAATTTATCGTTTATGTTTCTCTGTAGTTAGTTCCAAGGAGGACATTCATGTACAACCAAGCAAACAATGAATTTGAATAGTTGTACGGTACATACGCCTTGGCGTTCGAGGCCCGTTGGATTTGGTTTAGTTAATTTAAATTAAAAAATTTTATATTTTTGATTTTTTAATTTTTTAATTTTTGATGTTATGCTTACTCCATTCTAGTTTTACTAACTATCTAATCGGATTCAATTTGATATTTGATAATGTCTAAAATTGTTCATCTAACTTTTTAAAAAAGTTAAAATTTTACAAAAGAAATTCAAAATATATAGATTATTCACAAATTTAATTAAAATTTAGTTATATTATCTAAATTAACTAAAAATAACAAATAAAAAAATTACAAGAACCTTTATAATACTATAAAATATCTAAATTATCTTAGCATATATGAAGCATTAACATAATCACCAATTTCAGATATTTTTGGATTCTAATTCAAATTTTTGTTTTGGTTAAAGTACTAAGTTCATAAATAAAGTTTTGATACTTTTATATAATGATTCAGATCAGACTTTTTTTTCAGTTAAGATTTAAGCAGATACTTCAGTTTATGGTATAAACGCACAAGGCCTAGTGGCATGAGTGCAACAAACAGAACACGAAAAAGGTAAAATTGCTTTGGTCAATATCATCATTTTCTTCTCACATGCATAGAGAAAGAAAAAAACTCACGAGTCCGTACATCGTCAAGAATCAACACCATCTTAGACTAAAACAGCAAGTCCGAGTCAATCAAATTTCACATTTCAATTCATTACTATAACTCACTCTAATCACTACTTGAAAGTTTTTTTTCATTTTTTTCTCAAACTCATATCGAAACGTTCTGTTCCAAGTAGCCAAGCCTGACTTCTGATTTTTTACCACATTCTCTTCCAATTAAACAATCCATCAGTCACTAAACAAAAAGACAACTTCTCAATGATTTTTTCATATTCTCAAAGTTGCTTTCTTAATCCACAAGTAAAACCCTAAACCGAGTTTCGTCTAAGCCCCGCATAGTGTAGCAAATTGAGGAACACGACCAAGCGGTAATAGAATATCCTTCATTGTCTCATACTCTTCATTACCAATCCCACTTCCTTCCAACACCTGTTTTTCATTTTCACCAACACAATCAACTTAATAGAATTCACCTTATTGACTATATGTTCAAGTTAACTGCAACTAACCTTGCTTCTGTTCAATATATAAGGTGCAATCCGAGGAATGCGAGCCACAGACAACGCGTCCAGGAACAGAAGCACAATCACTAACCATTGTTCTAACCTAAACGACGGAACCGCCCCTGTCAACGACATTGTCTCCAACAAGCCTCCCTGCTCAACACCACATCACAAACCACCACATTGCTAAAAGCTAACTCTGAGATGAAATTATATTTGACAATGATAGATTGAAATAAATCACTTACCAATCCCTTCTCCAGCTCGGAGATAGGTGTTGGCAGCCTAAGATCAGTGGCAACTCTAGGCACAGCTCTTGCAAGACACCCAGCAACTGTCTCCTTGATCTCTGACGAAAGCCCTTCTCCCAGGACTATCCTCCTGGGATACTCTTTGCCGTTAACTGTCAAGAACTCCTCATGAGCAGACTCATCCTTCCCATAGATGTACGCCAGAGAAGAGGATGATACCCATCCAAACAGTGCATCCCACATCATAGCAAAGGTTGATAGCTGAGGAAAGGTCAGTGAACGTTTAGTTCCATGTTACTCCTAATGAATGATTACAAAAAAGACTTACGGTTAGATTGAATCCATCTGGAGTTTCATCGAACCAAGACTGGTCACGGTCAAACAAATCAGAATCTGGCATCCCAGGCTTATTTGGCCACTTCAGAAGCGTTGCTTCCTCCTCCTCTTCACTCATTTCCTCCTCGTTTCCCTCCTCAGACACCTCTCCATCAAGTTGATGGGTGCTTGGCAACACAATGATTCCAGCTTTTGCAGCTATATAAAACATGACAAAATGCAAAAATTCAGAAACTTATTTAAGTCCACAACGAAAACTAACACTTCCAATGGACTTACCAGCATCACTTGCATCTAAATCTCCTGAAGAAACAGCTTCAGCAGCTTGGCTCAATGCCTTGGCACAGGCTTCTGCTAATGCAAGGCGTGAGACACTATTGACATCCTCTGTATCAGTAGAAGACAGGTTAGGATGTGACTCCATACCATTGCTTCTAACCTCACAAAGATCACCACGGACGTCACTCTGATCAGCCCAAGTAACTGAATGGCTAAGTTTCTTAGAGCCAGACACTTTAAGGCATGATTTAGTGACGGTTTTACTTGATGAACACATATCCTCATGAGGTTTAAGTCCCTCACAAGAATCAGATATAACTTTCTTTCCCAAACCTTTTGTATTAGAACCACCAGAGGATGATCCTAGTAGACTATTTTTCTTGCCTAACGTCTGAGAACCTTCTAGGTGAGAACTTATAGGATCTTCTATTGAACATGGTGGCTGCTTAGACACATTATATTCTATACTGTATCCATCGCTCATCACACCCATCTCATCAACCACAGAACTTATAATATCCTTCTCCATGACTGTTACAACTGTTTTCCCTTTACTTGATTCCCCTACAAGAGAAGCTTGTTTACGTCGTGGTGGAGGCTTAAACCCCTTCCCTTTAGACGCAGAAGAGGAGCCTGTTAGAGAACACTTCTCATCCAAAGTCTTGAGACCATCTTTCAGTTGGCCACCAAGAGGGTCTTCCGTTGAAGATGGTGGCTGCTTAGACACGCTATATTCAAAGCTGTATCCATCACTCCCAGTGACTGAGCTCGCGCAACCCATTGCATCAAACCCAAAGCTCGCCAAATCGAGCTTTTCCTTTTCTTTTTCACGACGAAACCCTGCACATGCGCAGTGAAACTTCAAAACCATATAGAAAAAGGAGCAAGGTAAATAACAGTGTCTATTGCCACACAGATCAGCAAGAATGGCCTAGTAACTATCAACAAGATCTCAAACTCCCTCTATGAATAAATAAAATGATTCATGAGGCTACTACTCTGAAGACCTCCTTAGTGCTTGCTTACTCGATTTTTTTGGTGTTTTCCCTTGGCTATCCTCAGGTTTCACTACAGGAGAAGGCTGTTTGGTCTGAGGTGGAAGCTTGGAGACACTACACTCATCAGGAATGATAACTTCGCTAGTGAAACCCATCTCTTTAAAAGGCGGGTCCTCCTGATTCTTTTGATCATTCTTAGCCTTGGAATCTGTCGAGACAAAGCTCATACTATAAGAAGCACAGAGACAGACGCCAAACTAGCAGACAAAACCAAACATATATGGTTTCATCATAGAACTTACCTTGTTTGGAGTTGTAATTGCCGCTTACACTGCACTCATCAGGAACAATAACTGTGCTAGTAAAATCCATCTCTTTAAAAGGTGGATCCTCCTGCTTCTTTTCTTTACTCTTAGCCTTGGAATCTGTCAAGATCAATCTCTTAATTATAAGCAAGTATAGAGACTGACACTAAGAAACATAAGAAACAAACACCCAACAGATATCATGTCCAGTTACAAAAACTATATTAATCACATGACAACATTCTAACAAACATAAGAAAAAACAAACAAACATATCTCTTCAGTTACACAAAACTATATGAATCACATGACAACATCCCTATTAACAAAGGTTGAACTTGGCCATTATTTTGATGTTGTTAGCAACATAACACCTATTAGATTAATTCTGGAATATTGTCATGTGATTCATATAGTTTTGTGTAGCTAACAATCAATATGTTTTTTTATCATCAAACTTACCCTTTTTACCATCATTGGATTTGCAATTGCTTCGATCAAAAGGAACATAACCTTCAACAGCACTAGAAGGACCCATCCACTCCTCCAAATCCACCACCTCTCCACCTCTCACATCCCTATTCTCACGAATACTCAACTTCTCCAACCCCAAACCCTCTTTCACACCCAGAGACTCTTCCACATCCCCAAACAAACCAAGAATCCCACCAAGCTTCCCCGCATCAAACTCCGAGGTACGAACCTCCTGAAGACTCTTCGCGAACGCTCGGCTGCTAACGAGACACCCCGCCGAGCAGAACTTCCGAGCCTCCCGGACGTCGTACACCCTGTGCTCCTTCAAGGACACGCGATACTTCCCTCTTCTCGAGACGTCGGAAGGGAGGGACGATCTGCAGAGAGGGTAGCCGCAGAGCTTGGCGATGGTTCGCTCCGTCACGACGTCTTCGTAGTCCGATTGAGACATCAAGGCCGCGGCCGAGAAGAGGTGGTTCCGGGAAGTGACGCCGTTGTTGAGTAGCGAGAGCTGGATCTTGTGAACCGCATCGTTGATGGTGATTGCTTGATGATCCTTCGACATGGTAGAAAGGTGTAGGGGGGCGGGGGGAATCGCAATCCCGACAAGTCGAACGGAACTAGAGAGAGAGAGAGAGAGAGAGAGCTAGTTAATGACTTCTGGTCTTAGAAGGCGGTTCTCATTATGTAATGGGCCGATAAATGAGCTATAGTTCTATGGACTGAGCCGGGCCTGAGCCCCTCTATAAAAGGGCCTCCAATATAAAAAGAAAAACTGCTTTTTTTTTTACACAAGAAAAACTGTTTCTACATATTAATTAATCTATACTACTAAAGTACAAGCACATTTGGATTTTTACTTAGTTTACCCCTATTAAATAAGCTTTCTTTTGTATTCATTAATGATATTTTGGACATTCTGCATTGGTTTCTTTTTTAATTGTTTTTGGTTTGTCATTAACCACCGGTTTCCTAATTCAATTTTGGTATGTGATTATTCCGTGTTTGATACTGCATTATTTTAATATTTTTCCAACCGGACATGTTTGAAACTGCATCGTTTTTTCTCAAACTATTTAATGGTTTGGTTTTAAACCGCTTTTTCCTAAATATAATCCCAACTATCTAACAAAAATTATTTATAAAAAATAAAAATTGTTTATTGGTTCAACCAGTGGTTCAACCGGTAACCGGATTTCGATTTTAGTAGTTTTTATTGGATTTTTAAATTTTGTTTTTTTTTTCAAACCCGAACTGAATTTATCTTTGATCAACCGGTAATCCGTTCAACCGCACGTCTAAGTCGAATTTCAAAACACCGATCAAAACTATAAAACTGTTATATTGATTTATATTTAAAATATCTAATTCAAAATTAAAAACCTAAAAATACATGTATAATATAGTTTTACCGAACATAAATCTGGATATAAAATACATATATGAGACGGATTATATAAATACATATACAAGACGGATTATATAAATGTGATTATATAAAATTTTCACCAAACATAAACCCGCGCTTTGAAAGCGCGGATCAAAATCTAGTTTTTCTTTAAAATAAGTGCTTTCAACATACAGAAATTCTGAAATTATATATACTAATTAAAGAAAGTTGATTTTCTTTACCTCTTAATTTTTGTTTTTTTTAAATATTTTTTTTTTGTTTGTCGGCGCCCATTTGTAAGATCAAGTGGTAGGCAGGTATGAGTCGTTCCGAAGAGACGCTCTGTCCGGTTGGGTCTGATCTACAGTGAAACCTCTATAAATTAATAATGTTGGGATTACACCAAAACTATATTTTTTTATTAACTTATAGAGATTATTAATTTATCGAGATATTAATTGAACCAAAAACTCAATTTGGAACTATGAAATTATATTAATTTATAGAGATATTAATCTATCAATTATTAATTTAAAGAGGTTATACTGTGGGAAAACAGAGAACCGCTATTCCTAGTTTGTTTTGCTTATATATTTTAACTATAGTTAATTTTTATTGGTACTAAAATAATTGAAATGTAGCCCCATTGATGTGAGGTCCGACTCTGACTATGGCCGGGAATAAAATATGTTTTAAAATCATAGGGTATGAATGGTGATTAAGAAATAAAAATTAATAACACATTCTCTAATGTTTCTAAAAAAAATTATTATTTATAAGAAACAATATTTCTCTTCCATTTTTTTCATTCATTTTATTGTAGAGGAATAAAGAACAATATTATTTCTGATAAAAATAATATAGAATAATCATTTCTCGTCATTTCTATAATTTTATTCCTATATATTTATTGTCTATTTGTTCATAATGTTCATGTGATGGTAACTAATTAAACTGTATGACTTTCTTACTTATTTCAGATACTGTGTGTCAATGAGTAAATCAACCTTAAAACCACTTATGTAAAATTTTCATATCTTCCAGAATCTCCAAGAACAATCTCAAAACTTCTGAGGTTTCTAACAGCAAAATCTTAAATAATCTGCTTAACTTTTATATCTATCATTTTATTCCTTATAGCTTTTATATTTAACTAATATTTGAGATGTAAATACTGATTTACTTCATAACTAATATATAACTACTAAATAAAATTAATATATCATTTAATATTCATTAAATGATCATATAAAAGCATTACAAAAAATAACTACATTAAATAATTTGGTATTTTATTTCTGATTGAAGATTTAATTTATATTTTCAGTTATATGTATTATAACGTAGTGTTCTGCTAATCAGTATTGTCAATAATATTACTTAAATATACATTTTATTATATATGAAAGCTTTGATAACTTTAATCAGTTTGACTAATATCGAAGACTAAAATGTAAATAAATTTCTTTTAAGATTAGATTTAAAGTTTTACCATTGGATATAAACACCCTCAAACCTCAAATTTAAGGTTCTTCCAACCTTAAAATTAAAGTTACTTCGTTTTGTTAGATTTAACTAAAATTTGATAGATTTATTTTTCTTTTGGTCACTGATTTACTTCATTTTAAAGACTTGTTTTTTAGTCACAAATTTACTTAATTTTGACAAATTTAATTAGGATTGATAGACTTACTTATTATTTTGACCAAATTTGAATAGTTATATAAAACCATAACAAACCATTTAAAGTCCAAAAAAAAAAAATTTAACCACAGCAATCTAAACAAAAATCACTTTGTTCCATAAACTGTATTAAGTAGGTTTCCACTGGTTTTAGTTCTAAGAAACTGTATTGGTTTTGCTATTGATCAAATCGGTTGCAAATTGTAAAAAAAAGACATGGTTTTTAAATCTGAGTGGCTTACTCTCTGTAGTTTCATGTTCAGACACATCTCTTTGATATGTGGACTGAAAATTTAAGGTTTTTAAATGAACTTTAAATCCAATTTGGGTCTAAAAGTCTGAAACTTTGTGATTTTTAAGTGAATTTTGAATCCAATTTGGCTAAAAAGGCTAAAACTTTTTAAGGTTTTGATTGATCATTTGTAGTTAAGGTTGGGATTCATGAGTTCTTGAGTGTGGTTGTGGGGAGGAGTTGAGACTCACATTCACTGAGGTTGGCATCCCTTGGAAACATGTAAGTTTCATATCATGCCTCTCTTACCGTTGTATCGTTGTTACATAAGCAAGATACTTTGGGTCCCAGGTGTCATGCGGTTAATGATACTACATGTTGGGACTGAAATGATCAGCTACCTTGACTTTGTTCCATTACATAAGTTAATGTAACTATACAAATCAAATCTGAGTTCTTGAATATTTGAAGCACTAATAGTTCTATTTTCTGGTCCTGGAACTCGACATTTTTGAATTCTGTTTCGCAGAGGAAGCTGATACTAAAATATAGCCAGAATTACTATAGGCTAGGGCAATGAAAACCCAGAGATGACACCATAAAGGCTTTGATTGTTTATTTTCCTCGTAGTCTCTGTTATGCATGCTTTTACTACTGAAACGAGGTGTTCTCATAATGATATATGCATACCAACGAAGCACCTTACTTCTTTTTCTAAAGCAGTAGTTTTGAAGTGTTGAACTTGAATGTATTGTTATGGAGCTCTTTATATATAGCAAGACTGCCTTCAAAGTTCCTTTTCTCGTGTCAAAGATGCTAAGTCTCATTCTATTTCTAGTTCGTAAGATCGTCCGGAAGAACATAACCACCGGTTAGTAAAGAACGCTAGATATCTGGTTATGACTGTCGGTAAAAAGGTTCCATGTTACAGAAGTGTCCGGTCTTGTTCTGGTTTGGCTTTGGTTCAAGTTATGTGTGAGTCTAATTTCTGTTAAGGCTCTTGGTTCATGGGGCTCACTAATGGATTGGTCTTCCGGTTATTAAGAACCAAACCGTTGGCCAACCAAGAGATACTTTTACTGTAATAAATGGGCTTCCTTTCTCTAATAAAACTATAAACGAAAGCCCACAAGGCCCATCTTACAAAGACTTTTTTTTTTAACACATACCAAGACTCTTACTACCAAGTGGTTAAGATAACTAAACCATAAATCATGTTATGTTAAAAAAAAAAAAATTAGAACTTAAATCGATATATGCATTTGCACTCTCACAACTCTAAGATCACATCAGCTTTCTCCAATAGCCGCCACTCTTAGATACCCTAAGCCTTATCAAACCAAGTCATTCTACTTATATAACCATCCAACTTTTATCACCACACAAAACCACAACAAACAAATAAAAAAGACTTATAGCTCACTTGCAGCTACTACAAAGATGATCAAAACAATGTTCTACACCTTCTTTCGAACAAAACACCAAGAAGAAAACGCCAACAATGATCAAATACTTCCTCAAGAAATCGACATCCGTCCCATAACTCCTTGTCCTTGGGATATCATCAAAACCCTATCTCCCCTCGAAGTCGGGTACAGAGGCAGACTCCAACTTCCAATGGTGTATATCCAGGCTACTATACTGAGACACATACCAGATCTCATGTCTAAAACACATATGAAGATTGGTCATTTCGCTTTAAAGGTGAAGGATCTCGATACAAACACAGTCCACACTGTTTCATTCTGGAAGGTCATTCAAGAAGATAATTTTTCGACGCGTGAAACCTGGATCAAAGAATTTGTGAAGAGGAGGAGTCTTGAGCCTGGCATGGTTGTTGGTATGTATTGGGATTTTAACGTTACCATGCTTTGTTTCTCGGTGTTGGAAATGAAGGGCGTGGATGAATAGATTTAAAATGATATGTTAAAGATCATTTATATATTCAAAATAAAAAGTTCATTGACAATTTATTTTTTTATGCTGGCTGGGAGGTTGTAGGGGTGATCCGAAAATTATTGTTTTAGATTCTATGTAGAACTTGTGTTTTTTTATGTATTCCAGTTGTGATGAAGGGGAACATCAGTGTTTGTATGACTCTTAGTTTTCTTTGGATATATGCATGAATTAATTTTTGCATTAGAATATAAATTAACATATATTGCATGGTTGTTTCAATATCATTGCGCGCCAAAAAAATCTATACAGATATTCAAAATTTATACGATAACGTCATAATTAATTGTCAACTATTTAAAAATCAACTGCTAAACTATGTTATAGTTATTCACTATTATTGTGCGCCAAAAAATCTATGCACATATTCCAAATTTATACAATAACGTTTTAATTAACTGTGAGCGAAGAATAGTCATTCGTTGTCAAAAAAATATCTTAGTTAACCGTTAAAAATTTAAAGATTTTTAAATGATCATTAAACTAAACTATGTTATATTTGTTTCATTTGGAACCAAAAATTACCTGGTTTGACTTTCTTAATAGCCAAGATGGATAATATAGAAAATTAATTTTGATTTTATTTCCACAAACGTTTTCATTCTTATCTTTGCACTAAACATATTATCTTTTTGTTTAATGGTTTTTGGGCTTTCAATTCGATCAAATCGTTTTTATGTATGAGCTGGGCTAGTACGTTCGTCTGTGTATGTTTTTAATGGGTGAAGATCGATGTGTTGGGCTAGAACATCACATGTGCATGTTCTAATAGGCTTTTGGGGGGGCCACGAAACAAAACAGACGATTTAGTTTGCCAGGTGGCAATAACTTATTGGCGAAATTTAAGTCTACGTGGCTTAATCTCCCTTACACAAACCCTCCTCTGCCTTTTTGCCCCCACTTGAGAGCTCTCTCGTGTTAAGGTGGTGAACTGATGAACCACCATAGTCATAGATAAGGTTTTTTTTTTTAATTCTTCTGATTCTCTAAACCAAAAAGATTCTCTCTGGATTTTTTCTTTTCTCCCTGAGGTTGAAAACAATCTAAGTGGCGATGAAGCCATAAGGGAATAAAAAATAATCCAGAGACGATTCGAATTCATTTGATTATTTTTTTTTCCGGAGGCCTGCATGAGCTTGTAGAAGCCGAAGATAACTAACTACGACGCAGTTTCTAGAAATGGTTGTTTCTATGGCTCTGCTCAGACAATCTCCGTCTTTCGAACTCCTGTTTCACTGTCCTGTCCAGAGAACCCGATTTTTACCGCCGGCGGTTTTGTCTGGAGTTCGCAATCGCTTCCCTTCTTGCAGATGGTTAACTCTCACCTCATCTTCTTCTCGCAGGTTTGTGTTTTGTTACCAAGGTTCTGTCTCTTTGTTATTTTAATTTCAGACAAAAAATGCAATTTTTTCAGACAGTCTATTGTAACTGCTGCTCATTCCAAAAACTGTCCTTTTTTACTCATATGATAGGTTAAACAGCTTTACTTCAAGGTGTTCGATCACAAACACTGATGTGTGTCACGAGTTTGTCACCACTACTGATGAAGAGGACTTGCCATCACCACCAGAGGATATTCATCCAATCCCAATCGTTCATCTTGATACTACCAATATCGCTGTAACCGAGTCTCTCAGCTTACTCACCGAGTGTACTTACGTAGACACCGTCTTAACAGCACTCCCCGTATGTGTTACATTACATCCCCTTTGATCAAAGATCCAACCTTTTTCTACAGTATTGCTTTAACCAAATCAATCTTTTTTTTTGTTTTCTTAGGTCTTGTCTGAGGAAGAGCAGACTGCACTTGCAGCCACTCCTGCTCACCCTGAAGGGTTATATGGTTAGTGCTCTCTCTCTCACTAAGTTCATTAGATTATAGACCATTATTATTATTATTGTTATTATTATTGTTATTATTATTATTTTATGGGATTAATGACTAGGCGGTCTAGACACCGGCCTAGTCAGTAATCCTATATAAAACGTTTAATTACCGTCTAGCGATTTATTGAACATTGGTTTTTACTTGACTTGTCAGTCTTATACGCGAGCTGTTTGGTCGGGAACTTGGTTGAACAACTATGGAATTTCGCCTGGCCCTCCGCCATTGCAATGCTCCACCCGAGCTTACTACCTGTGGCAGTCATGGGGTTCGTCACCAAACTGGCGATAATTATCTGTGGTCCGGTCGTTGGGAAGTTCATGGATCATAGTCCCAGAGTTCCTACGTATATCTCCTTGAACGTCGTTCAGGTAAAATAAAAATAAAAAAAAAAAGAATTTTTCAAGGATCAGACAATGACACTTCTTAGTTACTTTCCTTGGACTTTTGTCATAAACATAAACATCATCTCTTATATTTTTTTACATTTTTTCAGGCAGCAGCTCAAGTGCTGTCTGCAGGAATGATAATGCACGCTTACACGGTTCCTTCCACACTGGGGTCATCGATTCTTCTGCAGCCTTGGTTTTTTGCGCTGATATTCGCAGGGGCCATTGACACGTTATGTGGAATAGCTTCTGGAGTCGCCATAGAACGTGATTGGGTTGTATTGGTATGCTTTCCTTATGTGATGCCGCAATATATAATACTTATTTTTGGTTAGGACCGGGCCTTTTCTGACTGAAGTTAACTAATTTGTTCTTTGGTAGTTGGCGGGAATAAACAGACCAATTGCTCTTGCACAAGCAAATGCTGTCCTCAACAGGATTGATCTGCTTTGCGAGGTATACTACTAATTCTATCTCCGTATTTATGCTCTTTAAACACTTATCAATTCATGAAATGAACAAGATTGTAACCTTTAAACAGATCGCTGGGACTATGTTATTTGGCGTCCTCCTATCCAGATATGACCCTGTGACCTGCTTAAAGTTCGCTGCCACACTAATGATTGGTTCTTTGCCAACCATGGTAAGTAGAACGGTCTATGAAGCTTCTTAATAAAGGAAACACAAAGCTGATGTGTTCTTTATTTCTTTTTTTCAGACAGCTCTCATATGGCTGACCAACAAGTTCTCCTCTGGAGTTCTGGACCGTCCTAAATGCTCTCAGAGCAGCTCTGCTCCCGAAGGACCTCGTTCTGAAACCGACAGTATATGTAAGAAAGCCTTTTAGTTTATTAATACTTGGTTAAGCATATTATATGACCATTTGCTTTGTTCATCAGTTGATTTGGGCATGGAAGCTATCAAGCTTGGATGGAAAGAATACATTCAGCAGCCGGTTCTTCCCGCTAGCCTTGCATATGTCCTTCTCTGCTTCAACATCGTCCTCACCCCAGGCAGTTTGATGACCGCATTTCTAACACAACGATGTATGCTTCTTCTTTAAACAGTGATTCACCATGATTCATATCAAAAGATATACTCAAGTGAGAGTGTCTTTTCAAACAGGTGTGAATCCATCAGTTATTGGGGGTTTTAGTGGACTATGCGCTGTGATGGGAGTCGCTGCAACTTTCTTATCAGCAAACTTGGTTAAAAGATTTGGCATTCTAAAGGTATTAAGTCTCTTAAAAGCATGTTATTAGCGTTTCAAGCTGGCTAATGTTTGTTGCGATGGCGTTTTGAAACAGGCGGGTGCAGTAGGATTGTTTTTCCAAGCTTCACTCCTCGGTGTAGCTGTTGCTGTGTACTGGAGCTCTTCTCTATCCCAAAAGAGCCCACTCTTCTTCTTCTTGTCCATGATCGTAAGTCCCCACTCTAATTACACTCTTTCCTCTCTTTTACAGTTTTGGTTTTGACACAAAAAGGGGTAACAACTTCTCTCAGGTACTATCAAGGCTAGGCCACATGTCTTACGGCGTTGTGGGTGCTCAGATTCTTCAAACCGGCATCCCATCGTCCAAAGCTAACCTCATCGGTGCAACTGAGATATCAGTGGCTAGCCTAGCTGAGTCACTGATGCTCGGAGTAGCCATTGCTGCCAATGACGCTTCTCATTTCGGGTTTCTTGCGGTTCTGTCTCTTTTATCAGTTGTTGCGGCCTCTTTGATATTCTGTAGGTTGCTGAGGAATCCTACTGATGAACAAAGACGGCTCTTCTCCTTTGATCCTCTTGCGATTTGAAAATTATACATTGAAATGTTTTGTATAGTTAGCTTCACTATCATTGTATAAATTCTTCATTTTATTTTGAAATTGGAAGAAAATATGAGTTATATAATCTCAATTTGAAGTTGACTTCCATTTTAATATCTAGATCCACATTCTACCCCTTAATCATTAATTAAGGGATGTCAGTGAATGCGAATTTATCAAATACAGTGTTATTGGTTAATGCATTTTAATATTTTTATTAAAATCTAGTGTAATTAATTTTATGACTGTTTAATTACTTATAAAATCAATTGTTATTAAAAAATTGATTTTTAATGATTTTTATAATTTTATTAAATCTAGTATCATCGAAATTTGAATTCTAGATAATTTTACTCATAAAACAAAACTTTAAAAAATTCAAATGTAACCTCTATATTTTTAAAATTATTACACTAGCAAATTTTGAATTTTTTTAAATATGAAAAACTCTTTACAACCCTTTAGAAATTTAACAAATCTATTGATTTTTAGAATCAGATAACTCTACATAAATTCTACTCTCACTAACCCCTCCTTAGATTGTTAAACCAATAACTAACAATCTCAATAAAAAAAATTCCATAGAAATTAAAGGTAAAAATATATTTTTGTGAATATAATTTTCGTTTTACGTCTCATAATCTTATACAACTAATAAGACTAGTAAAAGATAGATGCATTTAAGTTTTAGGTCGATAAAAAAAACCAATTACAATGTTATACCAATGACGATGTGATCTACAAGATTAAACCCGAAAACTTGAGATGAATCAAAACATCCAAGATTTGTTTAAAATTTAATATGTTTGTTTTAGTTGATGTGTAAGGTTAACACATTAATTAAAAATATGAAAATTTCGATACAATAATTATATAAAATAGTATTTAATAAAACTAGTTCAACTAATAAAAGAGTAGTACTATGTAATTTGATACAAATCTAAAATAATATTAAATTTTGATCTAGAATAACATCATCTATTTTACAATAATATAAACAGAAACAAAATGAGCACTGCATAATAATGTTAGTTATTGGTTTAACAATCTAAGGAGGGGTTAGTGAGAGTAGAATTTATGTAGAGTTGTCTGATTCTAAAAGATCAATAGATTTTTTAAATTTCTAAATAGTTGTAAAGAGTTTTTTATATTTAAAAAGTTTTTCAAAATTTGCTAGTGTAATTATTTTTTTTGCTAGTGTAATAATTTTAAAAATCTAGAGGTTACATGCAAGACTTTTAAAATTTTGTTTTATGGGTAAAATTATCTAAAATTCAAAACTCAATAACACTAGATTTAATAAGATTGTATATCATTAGAAATTAATTTTTTGAATAATAATTGATTTTGTAAGTCATTAAACAGTCATAAAATCAATTACACTAGATTTTAGTAAAAATGCTAAAATACATTAACCAATAACACTAGATTTTAAGAATTTAACGGTCATGATAAATTCACATCCCACTAACACCCTTTAATTAAGGATTAACCGGTTAGAATCTTGATCTAGATATTAAACCGGAAGTCAACTTCAAACCGAGATTATATAAATTCGTATTTTCTTCCAACTTCAAATAAATGAAGAATTTAAACTATACAAAAGATCTCAATGTAATACTTTTCAAATCAGTTCGCAAGAGGTTCAAAGGAGAATAACCTCTTGTAGATCTTGTAGATCACATCGAAATCATATCGAATAAAACTGAATTTGAGTATAACATTGTCTTCTTTTTTTTGCCCAAATTAAAATTATATTAAAAAGCCCAAAGGCTAATACGAGGTCCAAATCCTATAAATATCCTTACACAAAAAAAAAAACAAATAAACAAATGGGCAAAACAAAAAATTGGGCCAAGCCCATTACCACCAACTAGGGCAACCGCCTCACTCACGATCCCCTCGGACGCTGCCGCATCTCGTCTTCTCCGGAGTATATCATTGTCATTGGTTTCTTTTTATCGACATAAAACTTAAGGGGGATGTATTCAATTTAGCATTTGATGTGATTTGATTTTTAATGGAGTTTTAGATGATTTTAATAAGTTGCAGAGATTTAGGTGATTTTTGTTAAACTACTCTAGAATATCACCTAAAACAATGGGATTTGAGTTTTATTTTTTTTAACTAAGAAACTCCACCCAAACACCCCAAAATCACCTCAAAACTTTAAAATCCCACAACTTAAAATATTTTCAATAACAGTGGATTTCAGATTACTTTACGAAATGTCAAGTTCAATAACAGTGTATTTTAAAGGAGTTTTTAAAATGCATGTTTGAATAACAGTGGATTTGTCATTTTAATACAAATCACCTGAAACTCTCAGTTGAATACACCCCCCTAAATGTATCTATCTTTTATCATTCTTATTACTTTTGTATAAGAGTATGAGACGTGAAAAGAAAAATTATATTCATAAAAATATATTTTTACGTATAATGTCTATGGTAACTTTTTATTGAGAATGTAACCTCAAACACATTTGGTAACCAGTTTAATAAGATATAAAAATATTTATATCTTAATAACCAATGTTTAACTGATTAATATTTTAGAAGAAAAGATAAATTGGAAAGATAAATTTAATGTGAAATGCATAAGAGAACAATTTTAGTGCATGAAGTTATAATTTTTTAAGATTTGACAATTCACTCTCAGTTATGAAATGTATAATCGTGTGTTCTTACACTTGTCACTTGTTCAATTTTAATGGATAGTTAAGATTAAAAACAAAATTAACAAAGGAAAACAATCTTTGCTTTAAAAATAATAAAATTTGATGAAAAAGAAAAATATCTCTTTACTTTTATATAGTTGTATTTGGTCTACAATTAAACAACATTTATAAAATATCAAATCTTAAAACGCATATAGAAACGTTTATATACAATTGGGGAAAAATCTTATCTCTAACTTAAAGTTCATAAACTAATCTTTTATTCATAAACCGTTTTAAAAATATTTTAGTGTTATAATGAGCAGAGGTATTTCACTAATTCGCCTTACACTTATATTATATAAGTTTAGATGATTTTTTTTGTAACTGACATTTTAAGTTCTTTTTTTAATTCTTAAGATTTATGTAAATCAAATTAATTTACATGATAAATGTTTAAGATCATATGATTCATGTAAATCAAATTTACGTGAGTCCCATGATCTCTAGAAGTTTTTTTATATTTAGCCTTGATGCTTTGGACCAGAAGCTTTCATATCTTTTACTGGTTTTATTTTTTTACTGGTTTTATGATATTTCCATGATAAAACATATCAAATTTCTTTCTCATCTTTTCTCAACAAAAAAAATTACCATATTTTATTATTTTCAATATATATAATATGGATTTTAGGCAGTAATTTTTTAAAATTATGTATTGATTTTGTAATTATTTAGTTAACTGAAATATTATATTCCAATTTTATAATTTCAAAATAGATAAAAGAAGAGAAAAATCTAACTTTGTCTTGAGAAAATAACTAAACCGAATTAAACCACTAAGTTTCAACCTGGCCTGCTTTGATTTTCCCGCCCTATATTCTTCGTCTCTCCACCGTCTCCCTAAGTATTATGGAAATCTTATATTTTCCTGTTTTTGCTTTCCTCTTTTTTGGATCAAACCTGTTTGCTTTCCTTATTTCGATAAGCATATAAGGTTTAAATAGAGTTTTACACAGCCTTTGTGAGTACACTTTAGAGTTTTACATACCCTCTTCCACTACCAATGGAAGCTAACCATCCAAAGGACGAGGCGTATCTCTCCGCCGTTATCCCCAAGCGTATCAGCCTCTTCGAGCAGATCCAAGCCAACCAGCTCGAGAAGCTCAACTCATCCGATCAAGTATATAATAACCGATCCTTACGTGTTTTCTTGATCTTAAGGCTTTAAGAGACTGATGATGGATGTTGTGTGTATTTAGGGTTACGTTGCCAGATGGGAGCGTGATAGAAGGGAAGAGATGGGAGAGTACTCCAGTGGATATGGCGAGGCGGGTTTCGAAAGGTTTGGCGAATTCTGCGTTGGTTTCAGCGGTTAACGATGAGCTTTGGGATATGTGTAGGCCATTGTAAGCTCGAGTTTTTCAAATTTGATAGTGAGAAAGGTCGGGATACTCTTTGGCATTCTAGTGCTCACATTCTTGGTCAGGTAAAAGGAGTTTGTTTAGTCTTTATTTGACTCGTGGATAATATTTTCATTGGCTTATAATGCTTACACTAACATTATTGATTAATTTAGACCGGTTTAGATTGATTTACTACGGTTTAAACCGATTTGAGTTAAATAAAATCGGATTTTAAGAAAATAGTTTCGGCTAGATTTTTGGAACATTGCTTATGAGTATGAGTGTGATCTTGGGTGCAGGCTCTTGAGCAGGAGTATGGGTGTAAGTTAGGACCATGTGCAACCAGAGGGGAGGTAAGAGCAACTGTTTTTTGCTAATTGTTACTCGGTTTCAACATAACTAAGGGGATGCTTCTTTGTGTGAAGAATGGTTCTTGGTACTTTAAATGTAATGCTATGCAATGGTGGCTTGGTTGTTGTGGATTTTAATTGCAGGGTTTCTACTATGATGCATTTTATGATGGCTTGGCGCTGAACGACAAACACTTCCCTAATATCAAAGCAGCTGCTGCAAAAGCCGCTAAGGTATATAAGTTTTAAACTACATGCTTTTAAGAAAAAAAAATCTTTATAAGTGAAAATTGAATGTAATAATATCTCACCCAACTCTTAAGTCTATTTTCTATTGCTCTGATTCTTTTCTATTTTACATCTAATTAGGAAGCGCAACCATTTGAAAGGATCGAAGTGACGAAGGATCAGGCATTTGAGATGTTTTCTGACAACAATTTTAAGGTCCGTTATTCATATTTGTCTTGTATGATTTTTTTTTCTCTAGACTGATACTTATGCTGTTAATCATCTAGGTTGAAATCATCAAGGCGTCGCCTGCCGACAAAACCATTACTGTCTACAGATGTGGCCGTCTTGTTGACTTGTGTCATGGACCGCACATACCAAACACTTCTTTTGTAAAAGCATTCGAGTGTTTAAAGGTGAGTTGCTTCTGTATCTATTGGAGTTTCATCTATACGCAGGTTCTTGTTTTGACCCATATACTTTTTCTTTTCTCAGGCCTCATCAGCTTACTGGAGCGGTAGCGAAGACCCTCAGAACCCTGTGAGCTTGCAGAGAGTTTATGGGATATCTTATCCAGATCAGAAACAGCTAAAGGTACTCATACTTCTTAAAGTATTATGACTGATATGCATGGGTGATCCAAGTGAAACATTGCCTCCAACATTTAAGAAATAATTTACATAAAAATAGGTTCCTAAATTTGTGAAAAAGAAAATTCTTAATAAAAACTCTTACCAAATGTTTATAACCTCCAAAATCTGCACTCTGAATATGTATAATATCTATCGTCTTTGTCTTGGTTGTTGCAGAAATATCTTCAAGTTCTTGAAGAAGCAAAAAAGTATGACCACAGAATTTAAGGCCAGAATCAGGAACTCTTCTTTTGTCATCCACTCAGGTTCGTTCCAGTGCTAATATAGTGTGCTTCCCTCTTTACTGATATATACATACTGACCGTCCTTGATCTTCTTCAGTCCTGGGAGTTGGTTCTTCCTTCCATTAGGCACTCGTTTATATAACAAGTTGATGGAATTTATTAAAGAGCAATATCGGAAAAGGGGTTACACAGAGGTTTCTTCTAAGCTCTCTCATCTCATATTTTCATGTACTTGATAAGTGTGTAAACGCTAACTTAACCATCCACTGGCAGGTTATAACGCCAAATATGTACAACATGAAGCTGTGGGACACTTCTGGACATGCTGCAAAGTACAAGGACAATATGTTTACCTTTGATGTAAGAGTATATAAGATTCCAGCTTCTCTGTAGAATCCAATGTTTGGCCTAAGCTATATAGTGACTTTTGCGAATGTTTTTCTTGTGCAGATTGAGAAACAAGAGTTTGGGCTCAAACCTATGAATTGCCCTGGTCACTGCTTGATGTTCCAACACAAGGTGCGCTCATACAGAGGTGCGGTTAGAGATTATGTTTTCCTTTTATAAATCTTACTAAATAAGTTGTCAATATTATCTTTGCTGACACCATCTTTCAATTGCTTATATGATTTGTAGAGTTACCTATTAGACTGGCCGACTTTGGAGTGTTACACCGTAATGAGGAAAGTGGAGCACTTAGTGGGTTGACACGTGTCCGACGGTTCCAGCAAGTATGTTTTATATCATTTACTTACTTTTCTTTTATTGATCATATTCACAGTTTCTTGTTGTTTAATATGATGTCACATACTTATTTCAGGATGATGCACACATATTCTGTACAGAGGATCAGGTTTTGTGATAGACTCGTTTCTCTGGCAATGTTTGAAGCTCCTTTTTCCTCCCATTTTTTGTTTGTTAATGTTATCTGTTTTCAGGTTATGGATGAAGTGAAGGCTGTGTTGGAGTTCATCGACTATGCATATAAAATTTTTGGCTTTACCTATGAGTTAAAGCTTTCAACGGTACCATATCTGAACTTCTTTCACTAGTGTGATACGTTCCAAATTTTATAAACTTTGCGTGATATGTTCCTAACTATTTCATGTTTATTTTAATTATAGAGGCCAAAAAATTACCTTGGAGATTTGAAAACATGGGATAAAGCTGAAAACGATCTCAAAGTAGCCCTAGATGCTTTTGGAAAGAAATGGCTGGTAATGTCACTTATCCATCCATAAATAGATACTTAGTTTATTCACTAATCCGCATAGATAGTAATATGCAATGTTAAAAATCGTTATGTGGTAGTTATGTGCTTTTATATGAGATTCTTGATTAGGCTGATGGCTAGACCGAATTTTAAGCTCATAGATCAATTTTTTAAAAACAAATTGTTTTGTTTAGGTCTGTTAACTTGTCTTGTTTTTGGCAGTTGAACGAAGGAGATGGTGCATTTTATGGCCCAAAGATAGACATCACAGTCTCTGATGCAATGAGTAGGAAGTTCCAGTGTGCTACATTACAGGTTATGATCCTCCCCAAACACTGTTTAGTTTTTTTTTTTTGTTGATGCAATGTCAGAGCAGGATCTGATTGTATGTTTCTTGTCTGCTCATCACACACCAGCTTGATTTTCAACTTCCTGCAGATCGATTCGAACTGGAGTACTCAGACGAGGACGAAGGGAAAAAGGAGAAGAAGAAGCCGAGACCTGTGATGATACACAGAGCAGTGTTGGGATCAGTGGAGCGTATGTTTGCCATACTGCTGGAGCATTACAAAGGGAAGTGGCCCTTCTGGCTCAGTCCACGCCAGGCCATAGTTTGCCCTGTATCAAAGAAATCTGAGGAGTATGCATTACAGGTCTGCACTCTTTTACTGAGAAATCTGATTGTATGTTCTTTGCCTTTTTTTTCTTTTGTCTCTAATAATACATTTCAAACAGGTGAAAAGACAAATCCATGAAGCTGGGTACTATGTTGATGCGGACATAACAGACAGAAAGATTGATAAAAAGGTAACAGCTTTAAATGTTTTTGTGGTTGACTGGTTTAGTAATATTGATTTAGTGTGATGATTGTGGTGGTGGTGTGTGTGTAGGTGCGAGAAGCTCAAGTTGCTCAGTACAACTACATACTTGTAGTTGGTGAATCTGAAGCTGCTACAGGACAGGTTAGTTATTAATTGGTCTATTTTCCTTATATAGTGTCTCCCGAGCTTGACTAATTTTGTGACATTATAACAGGTGAGTGTACGGTTAAGAGACAGTGCAGCCCACTCGGCGAAGAGCATCCAGGATTTGCTGGAAGATTTCAAGACCAAGACTGCAGAATATCAATGAGATCCGACTCTTTCAAGTTCAAGTTTGATTTTGTTCAGATACATAATGTGTTTTTTTTTGTCATTACATAATGTGTTCTTTTTCTCTAAATTCAGTTTGCAAGTTATATAGTGAGCCCATATTGTATGAAAGTGTTTTATCTTTATCCTTAAACCATATTTTTTGAAGTTTCGTAACTTATGATTTTCCTCAAGCGTTTCTGTTTCTTGTTTATAATATATAAAAATAAATTTTAGTAGTAAAAAATTAGTACATAATCCGTCCTTACACATAGTAAAAACCTAATTAACTGATTTTCTGCATAAAAAAGTAGAAACGAAACATATTTTTGAAATATTTATCTTTAGAAATAGAGAGATCATGTTCGTTATGTTGTTGATGCATGCAACTACTCAAAATAAAATGGGTAAAAAAAACCGTTGAAGATGCTATCTTGCTGACTTGGACAAAGAAAGACAAGAATTTGTCTTGCCTTTACGAGATTAGCTCTAAAACACTAGTAGTATTATAAAATATGGTCAACCGGAAGCGCTTGAAGTAGTTTGCATGATTGGTGATACTAATAATAAACAGTTGCAATTTGCGTCGAGTTTTTCTTTTCTTTTTTCTCTTAAGCAGCTCAATACAGGCTGTTACGTCGGACTATACGTTTGTTTAAATATTTGTTAGATTCCTCTGTTTTTTCATTAGTACCAAGAAGTTAGTAATCTCCTAGTATTAGCTTCCCGATTAAAGACATGATGATGGGTTTGTTTAAAACGGAGAGTGAAAAAAGTAAACATTCAGACAAAAACGGAAGCCTGTTGCTAGAGGAGCTAATCACATCTTCAAACGGTAAATACAATCCAATCCGAATGTTTTCTTCTGACCAAATTATCAAAGCAACAAACAACTTCGATGCAGATCGTATCATAGCAAAAGATAGATTCACATGGTACAAGGGTACTATCGAAGAGCGGAAAGTACTCATCAAGAAATGGGAAGGAGATAACGTCTTTTTCCCTTCCCCTGACAACGCTTACCGCGACATCGCTGTTTTATCTATGATGAGTAGTCATAAGAACGTTTTGAAGCTGGTGGGTTGCTGTTTGGAGTTTTATAAACCGGTCGTGGTTTGTGAGTATGCGGAGAAAGGACCTCTAACTCTACAGCTTGAGGACAAGGACGGTGGTGTTCCGCTACCTTGGACTGCACGGTTAACCATCGCCAAGGAGATCGCAAACGCGGTGGCTTATCTTCACTCAGCGTTTCCTAGGGTCATAATCAATAGGGATATAAGCCCTCAAAATATATTCTTGGACGAAAATGGGACGGCGAAGCTGTCCTCTTTCTGTTTGAGCATACCAATCCCGGAGGGAAAATCATCTGTGATTGATGATAAAGTAGTTCATGGGATATCTACTGATCCGGAGTATAACGGGACAGGTATAGTTTCGGAAAAGTTTGATGTATATAGCTTTGGAGTTACGATGTTGTTTCTACTAGGCGGTGAGTTTGGCCTTGTATGGTTATCGGCTATCATTGGGCAGATTGGCTTCCCATTTGCTCCTGCTTATGCTGAAGAAATGTGACGCGACCGCGTCTTGCGAATATGATTGCGGAATTAAAATAACGATAAATAAATAGTAGCGCAGCGGAAGTAATAATAATAATACGGATAATAAAATCCACGTCATACAATAAAGTCAAATACAATACCATAAAGTCAAATCCGAAAATAAACATCTGAAATATAAATAACAATATAAGCCCGAAGGCTGAAATAAGAAATAACATAAACGATAGAAGTCCAAAGGCCTGAAGGCCCAATAACGATAAAAGATAAAACGATAAACGATAAAGCCCACGAGCCCAAATAGTAGCACTAGTCCGATATGATCACTCCTGCTCATCGGTCTCACCTGAAAGGGGAAAGAAAGAGGGGTGAGCAACAGGGGAGTCGCTCAGTGAGGTATGGGATGCTAAACCGCAAACCACTGACTCAGTACATAGCACTACGACTATGTAAGCCTAGCTCTAGCATGAAACAAACACGGTGTCTACACCACAAACAACAATCAACAAGCGACTAGAGAACTATCCAACTACAACCCATGCGCTTATAGTACACAGCTACTCTCTGCACCACGCATCTCCTCATAAGGATATAGATAACCGCTGCGTCGCTAGTACAGTATGTCTTTGTACCCCCGCACAACCACCCGCTGCGTCGATAGTACAAACGTCTCTGTACCCCCGCACAAATCCCGCTGCGTCGCTAGCTCAGACGTCTCTGGGCCCCCGCACAAACACCCGCTGCGTCGATAGTACAAACGTCTCTGTACCCCCGCACAAATCCCGCTGCGTCGATAGCTCGGACATCTCCGAACCCCCGCACAATCACATAGTCCCTACTAAATAACTATATATATACATATATATGGCAGTTCTCAGCATCAAACATTTCACACAACTGTTGAACCCTCTATTATCCTATTTCCGGTTTAACAATCAATAACAATTATGAACAAGCAAGACTCTCAAACCGACTCAAACAGACTCGATTCACAGAGACTATCATGTTTCGAAACTAAACTTTTCATAATAGCAGTACTAAACTAGCTCGGGATTTAAACGGAGTAGCCCTCACCTTAGCAAATGAAGAGAAGTGGTATCTATGAACTCCAACTGATAAAATAGACTTCAAATCTGAAACCAGGATGAAATTCTGAGTTAAAACGCCTTTCGAACGGATGAAAACGGTTATGGTCAAGGTTTACGGAAAAGTCAACTCGCTGGTCAAAGGTCAATCTGGTCAACCTTTGACCAGAAATCAATTTGACATAACCGACCGGTTTACTCTAACCGATCCTAACCGAACTAAATTAATTTAAACCGGGTCAAACCAGTCAACCGACCGGTTTACCGAGTCAACCGAGTTGACTCGCTGAGTTGACTCGGCCGAGTTGACCGAGTCACCGGCGAGTCACCGGCGACGATCACCGGCGGCGACGGCGGAGGCTTACCGGCGGCGATGACAGTCCGGCGGCGGATAAGCGGCGGACCGGCGTCGGAGAAGCGGTGGTCCGGCGGCGGATAACGGTGGTCCGGCGGTGGCGGATGCGATTTCCGGCGAAACTTTGGAGGGCTCGTACGGCTTCGTCCGAGCTCCGATTGCGACGATTCTGGTGGCTATGGATTCGTCTCGACGAGAGGAACACGATGGTGGGTTTGCATGCACGAGATTCGCAACGGTTAGAAAGTTATAGACGATTTACTAAACGCACGAAACTAAACTCAAATGCATGGCGGTTTCCGACGCTTACCGACTACAACGAACGGTGGTGATGAGCTTGGCTTGGTCTTGGCGTGTGGTGGCTCCGGCGAGCTCTGGTGGCTCAGCTTCTCCAAAGGTTCACACTTTCTCTTCTCTCACTTCTCTCTAGCTCTTTCTCTCTAACTTCTATCTTTTTCTTTGCAGGAGGAGAAACCAAAGCTGGAGTTGATTATTTATGGGCAAAAATATGGCCATCTTGTAATGCTTGGGCTTTAGCCGGCTAAAAATTTTCGAAACCAGAATTCGGGTCGTTACAATTCTCCCCCACTTACAAGGAATTCGTCCCCGAATTCGAATATGGAGTTGACATGTCCAATATCATTGTAACAAACTCCGGATACCCAATCTGCTCTCTTTGAGGTCTTCTCCTGAACTTCGTCTCTCTCTCAACGAACTCTGACAAACACAGTTTTATTCTCTGAAATGCTTTTACTTGGTGATCCGAAATCTTCACTGGTGATATTCGTGTTCACGCACACCAATTAACCTAATGTGCACACTACCACAATCGAATGGTATGTCGATGTAGCACTTTAGGATCGAATCCACAGAGACCAACTCTTACACTTTATTTCTATAGGATCAATATTAAGCTAAAACAATATGGGGGTTTCGAGTTTTGTAACAAGAAGCAAATAAAATAAAGTAAACGTGAATTCAGATTAAAGAGAAGCCAGCCTAGGGTTACTTCATCGGGTGTTAATACTTGTGAGCTAAACAATTATTCAAGTGCTAATAAGAACAGTCTAGAACTCGGATCACTCAAGTAGAACAGTCCACTGTCGTGGTACTGCTCTCTATGCTGATCGATCTCACCGTCTAACTGT
Source organism: Raphanus sativus (assembly GCF_000801105.2). Taxonomy (NCBI): domain Eukaryota; kingdom Viridiplantae; phylum Streptophyta; class Magnoliopsida; order Brassicales; family Brassicaceae; genus Raphanus; species Raphanus sativus. The sequence continues at coordinate 14,977,521 of NC_079516.1, forward strand.
CGTTGAGGTGAGAAGCGATCACAAGCAATAGAGATCAAGTCCGATAGGTTCACAGAACACCCTAATATCTACTTTCGCTGATTAGGGATGCAATGCTCATTCAAAACAGATCTAGCAACCTAAGCACTTTTGATGATCAGATTAAACCTATGATCTAACATTAAGCGGCCAGTTTAATGCAAGCAATAAGAACAGTTATGAATGAAGACAATCAATGGATTCACTTATCTATGTTTAGCTCACGAAATCAACACCCTAGAACCCTAGACAAGCTAGCCGACTACTCAGCCATGAACATAGAAAACACAGAGTTCATAGATGAATAATACTGCATAAATATAACAGAAACAAAGAGAGGGTTCAGGATGATCTTCTCTAAAACGAGAGAGAGAGAGATCCTTCTCCCTTTACAAGGTATGAAATCACAAAGTAAAAAGCTCTAGAGTCTGTTTCTCTATGAAAAGTAGCGTAGAATCATGTAGAAAAATAGAAAAAGAAGTTATATCAAAAGCCACAGGCGGCCAGAGAGAAAAAGAGGATAATTAGGGCAAATCCCGAGATGTTGTATTTTCCTTATTCGTCGGGAACAACCGCGGGATCACTCCGTCTGCTTGTTCCGCTTGATCGGGAACAGTCATCAGACTGTTCTGCGTGAAAATCACCAAACTGCACTGTTTTCTGCTTCTTTTGTTCCAGCAGGTCCATCTCCCATCCAGTGCAACTCCAGACCTGTAATGACTCGAAAAGGACTAGAAAGACTCGATAAAGACTTGAAAACCAATTAGAAAACATATATACAATGATGTATAAAACACCATATATCAATTCCCCCAGACTTAGATCCTTGTTTGTCCTCGAACAAGACCAAGTATCAAGAACATGGAGAAAAGTTTGAAAGTGTGGGAACTCTCCTATTCTCAGCAACCATACCTTAACCACGAATCTCTGAACCATACAAGCAGTAAACTAGGACAACACACCCTTACCAGAACCCCACTGACTGCTGTTCGAAAATCGGCTCCATACTCTACATCTCAAACCTGAAAAAGCAACACTATCGAGACAGAACTCCTTACATTCATTTAAGAGCAGCGTGAGCTTCTCATCACAGGCACTATTCAGGGTAGACGGGCTAGGTGTGGAACATGCTAATTTTATGGTGGAGCTAAAGAGTGTTTAGGGGCTACTAACTTTTCGTAGTGGATGCAGGATATCGCGCAAAATAGTCGTGAGAGGACGGCTCCATTGATGTCCACAGTCCCTTACTCGTTTTGCTATCTCAGGAGCGATTGTTCTTCTCGTTCGGGAACAATCATCAGACTGCTCCGCTCATCTGTCTGCTCCTCATCCCTTCATATTGATACCTACTCTTCTGCTCGACCTTCCCAATGGCTCATGTATCCTGAATTCTTCTCCTTCTTCATCACCATATGCTAAATAAAATGAAAGATAGATATTTTTTTTTTTTTTTTTTTTTTTTTTAATTTTTTTTTTTTTTTTTTTTTTTTTTTTACAAGTACAAAAAGAGATGGTGAGGTGACGAAGAAGGAGGTAACATGTGATGTCAAGGATGCCACTGGTGGTTTTGATTCAAATCATTCTGGTTCTCCACCCATGTTCTTGAACAGCTCATTGGTTATGGAGCGGTTTGCTCCCTTAATCTGCTTGTTCTCCTTCTGACTGAATCTGCGCAGCAGTAACGAGTAAGAGGCTGCGTCGATCCTTTCCTCTCCGACCTTTTTGCACATATCTGCACATATAACACTGAAAAACAAATGCATGAAGGGGAATAAAGGCTAAGGCGCAGGGTGGGAACTAGCTAAAGATGAGCTAGCCACTCAGGAACAACAAGATGGATAGAAAGAATAAGAAGTCCTGAGTGTAGTTCTCGTTTCCCTGATCTAGTGCCCATAACAAGAAGAATTTCAGTCCAGATTAGGTTCAAGTTATTTGGAGTTAAGTCTACCCAGTGTAACCTGATCGGCTGAGAACTTCTGGAGAATCAAGTGAGATATGTCAGGGTGTTCCGGGTCCACATGTGTGTCTTTCGCCACTGCTAAGGTCACTGAATAAGACAACTAAAGCACGAGGTGGTTAGTGATCAACACAGAATAAGGTCCTAATTCCCACAAAACTTTGACTGACTCGATCCTAAAAACTGACTCAGACTGACTCAAAAGATAAACAAAAGAAAGAAACGAGTTAGTAAACGACGAAGACCCTCCCCCAGACTTACTTCACAACGTCTCGGTGTGAAAATAAATCAGAGAGAAGGTGAAAACCAGAATATACAAATTTTTTGGTCGAGATACTTACCTGGAGCGGGTGCTCCGAAAAATTCTGGGTGTTCTGTCGCCAGATTTTCACCTGGGCGGTTGTTCTTGGCTCCTGCAGAACAGGGAGCTCCGTTTCTGCAACCCAGAATTTTTCGAAGTATCTCGAATTTTTCTGCTTTTTGACCTGAAACTCAATAAACTAAAACAAAAATAAGCAAACAAAAACAAAACCAAGTTATATTTACACTTACCAGTGGGTTGCCTCCCACCAAGCGCTTGGTTAAAGTCACTAGCTTGACTTGGTGACAGGGATCAGTCGGGTTGAGCATGAGGGCTTGTTCCAAAACAAGCTCCACAATCAGACATGTTCAGCTTCAAAACTCTGCTCAACAACCTTTCACAGCAGCTTCTCCTTTCTCTTTCAGCTCATCAGTGAGAATAACTCTGACTTTAGAGAAAGGTTTAGAGGTACCCTTGCACTTTACCTCATACTCAATGAATTTCTCATCACACCAGTGAGGTGTCAAAGTCATAGTAGGATCTCCTTTGACCCTTTTCTTCTGGACTTTCTCTTTCACCCTTGCATTCCCACTGAGTTTCTTGGTATCATTGTGAGGATCTCCATTCAGACTTCCTTGAACTCACTGTTTTTACCAAGCTCCTTCCTTGGAACAACCTTCAGCTTTTCTCCACTGAACACTGAGATGCAAGAGGCGTGTAGTTTCTGAAATCTGGTGGGAACAGCCTGATAGAAGACATTCTTGTTGATGTGGGAGAAGGAGACTCTCTTATTAGGCATATCAACGATTGCTCCCACTGTAGCCATAAATGTTCTTCCTAAGATCAAAGGCATCTCATGATCCTTGTTCATCTCAACAACCTGAAATTCAGTATGGAGAACACAGTCCCCAACTTGGACAGGAAGGTTGCGAATGGTGCCATAAGGAACTGCTCTGGAAGAGTTTGCAAAAGTCAGAGTCACCTGAGAAGGCTCAACATCAGCAATGCCCAACTTGTCTACAATCGCCTTTGAGACAAGATTCACACAAGATCCAGAGTCACAAAGAGCTTCCTCAAATTCTACTCCAGCAATGGAACATGGAAAAGCAAATTTTCCAGGGTCATCAACCTTAGGCAACACCTTCAGGTGTCTAGGTGGAATCGGATAGGGAACCTTAGGAACATAGACTCGCACTGGTGGAATATCAGTAGATCCATCGGTCGGGAGCAGTCGCGGGAGCAGTCGCGGAGCAGTCGTGGGAGCAGTCGCGGGAGCAGTCACTCTAGAGCTAGCAGACTGCTCTGTTCTCTGTTCTGCGCCCAGAACAGTCTCAGCGAACAGTTGTTCCGCTTGTTTTTCCTCAGATTTCTCACGTCTCTGCTCGGTTGCATTACAGTGCTCAACCCTAGGATTCATCACACTCTTTCCACGAATGATCTCTTGCTGTCTTTTAACAGTTTCAGCAGTTTGAGCAAGCTGAACATCAATCTTCTTTATGTGGTTGCTCACAGTATCATATTTTGAATTCAGCTCGGTGAACATGCTGTCCATCCTGGTGTTGATGTCTGTGGTAACCTGATTCAGTGCCTTGACCTGAAGTTGCTGGCTCTGGAGCATCTGCTGCATCATAATGTTCAGATTTTTCAGATCATCTGGCGGACTGTTCCCTGCAGTCGGAGCACTCGCGGCTGGAACAACTTGCTGATTGCTCTGCGGGATGGTGTTCTGATACCCAGATCCTTGTGCCTGGTTGTTCTGCAGTAGCTGATCGACCTTAGCTGTTAGCTCATCAATTTTCTGGGTGTGTACACTGTTCCCTTTCTTGGAGCGGTTGCTCTCCTGATTCTCATTGGCTGAGCTAGCTGCCATGTTCTCAATCAGCTTGAGCGCTCCATCAGTGGTCTGAGTCATGAAGTCTCCATTGCTCGAAGAGTTTAGAGCACCTTGGTATTTCCAGTCCACCCCATCATAGAAAATGCCCAGGAGGTAATCATCATCAAATCCATGGTGAGGACATTCTCTCTGGTAGTCATTGAAGCGCTCCCATGCGTCACAAAAAGGCTCATCATGGAGCTGTCTGAATGAAGTGATCTTGTTCCTCAATGCAGCTGTTCTCGCCTTAGAGTAGAAATGGTTGAGGAACGCTGATCGGACCTGTTCCCATGAAGTGAGAGAGCCGGTAGGGAGAGAGTTCAACCACCGTGCAGCTTTTCCATCAAGAGAGAATGGGAATAGCATGCACTTGATGTAGTCTGGTGGCACACCATTCGCACGAGTGAAACTGCAGACTTTTTCGAAATTCTCAATATGCTCCATTGGAATTTCTGCAGAGAGACCAGAGAACACTTTTCTTGCACCAGATCAATCAGAGCAGGCTTGATCTCGAAGTCCTGCCTGGTGCAGAGTGGAGGAACAATGGCAGAGCGCGTAGTAGGAATGTTCCGCGGAAGGTTTCTCTCCCCGATTGGAACAGTCTGCGCTGCTTGTTCCTGCCGCGCGAGAGCAGCCTGTTGAGCAGCATGCCTGCTGAGCTTGGATGGTCTGCTGCATCTGAAGCATCTGCTGTTGCATCAGTTGCATTGCTGCAGCGAGATCATCTTGATGACCGTGATCACCCATGGTGGTGTCAGTAGGCCTTGGCTGTTGTCTGTTCTGATTTTCTAAACCTTGCGATCTCCTGCAACAAAGAGAAAAGAGCAAGTTAGAGGTCTTAGACTAAATAAATAACCGAAAAATAAAGGTAAAAAGATGGTCCCCGGCAACGGCGCCAAATTGATATTCGTGTTCACGCACACCAATTAACCTAATGTGCACACTACCACAATCGAATGGTATGTCGATGTAGCACTTTAGGATCGAATCCACAGAGACCAACTCTTACACTTTATTTCTATAGGATCAATATTAAGCTAAAACAATATGGGGGTTTTGAGTTTTGTAACAAGAGCAAATAAAATAAAGTAAATGTGAATTCAGATTAAAGAGAAGCCAGCCTAGGGTTACTTCATCGGGTGTAATACTTGTGAGCTAAACAATTATTCAAGTGCTAATAAGAACAGTCTAGAACTCGGATCACTCAAGTAGAACAGTCCACTGTCGTGGTACTGCTCCCTATGCTGATCGATCTCACCGTCTAACTGTCGTTGAGGTGAGAAGCGATCACAAGCAATAGAGATCAAGTCCGATAGGTTCACAGAACACCCTAATATCTACTTTCGCTGATTAGGGATGCAATGCTCATTCAAAACAGATCTAGCAACCTAAGCACTTTGATGATCAGATTAAACCTATGATCTAACATTAAGCGGCCAGTTTAATGCAAGCAATAAGAACAGTTATGAATGAAGACAATCAATGGATTCACTTATCTATGTTTAGCTCACGAAATCAACACCCTAGAACCCTAGACAAGCTAGCCGACTACTCAGCCATGAACAAGAAAACACAGAGTTCATAGATGAATAATACTGCATAAATATAACAGAAACAAAGAGAGGGTTCAGGATGATCTTCTCTAAAAGAGAGAGAGAGAGCCTTCTCCCTTTACAAGGTAAGAAATCAAAAGTAAAAAGCTCTAGAGTCTGTTTCTCTATGAAAAGTAGCGTAGAATCATGTAGAAAAATAGAAAAAGAAAGTTATATCAAAAGCCACAGGCGGCCAGAGAGAAAAGAGGATAATTAGGGCAAATCCCGAGATGTTGTATTTTCCTTATTCGTCGGGAACAACCGCGGGATCACTCCGTCTGCTTGTTCCGCTTGATCGGGAACAGTCATCAGACTGTTCTGCGTGAAAATCACCAAACTGCACTGTTTTCTGCTTCTTTTGTTCCAGCAGGTCCATCTCCCATCCAGTGCAACTCCAGACCTGTAATGACTCGAAAAGGACTAGAAAGACTCGATAAAGACTTGAAAACCAATTAGAAAACATATATACAATGATGTATAAAACACCATATATCAACATGGGTCGAGAAGATGCTTACAATCTCTTTAAGGTTCATCTGGCACAGCTGGAAAATAAGCTCTGACTTTCTCTCGACTTCTTCATAATAGATACATTTAACACTCTTGAAATTCTATAACTCTGTTGATAAATCCAATCTCTAAGAACTGCTCCAAAACGCTCCAAAAATAAGATATGATAACATGTACTTCGGTTTAAGCTTCTTCAACTCTCCGTGTCTTAGCTCCTCCTTAAAATGTCTTCATTTAGGTATATTCATTCACTGGCATGAAACTCCAAATCCTTACGATGCATACATGCATAACTTCTTTTCACGGTCATGGCCTTCCCAAGGCCAAACTTGATCACGTCCATTTGCTCTACCATCTCTTGCCATTGCGGTTTTACCTCACGTCGCTCCCCCACTTTTGTCTTCAACAAAGCGGTATGTAATAAAACTTGTTGTAAAGGACTTCATATGGTGCCATCTTAATACTCGAAAGGCAACTGGTACATCGCGATGAATACTGATTGCTCTCAAACCCTCTTTGTCTTCTTTTAAAGATACACCAAAAATGCTAAGACTTGACCATATGTGAACTCACAAATCTGTGGGAAGCTTCCATGTCGAACAAGGTGCAAGCTAACTTACTTCTAAGCAAAACCGAACTACACGAGATTTTTGCTAACTACACAGATAATTACGAGACCACAACAAATACTTAACACAAACAAGTATGATAAAGATACATACCCGCTATCGGCTCAGCTTCCCTGGTGATCTCCCACCGTGAACACACGTGGGAACGATGGCTAGGCGCTTCGGTGGTGGTGGAAGCGCTGCATTGCCCCTCCTAGGGCAAACTCTGAAGATATGACCTGGCTGGTTACAACCATAACAGTTCCTAGCTGCTGCTGCTGCTACTGGTGCTCCTGGCGCTATAAACTGGGTAACTGGTGGCTTTCGACAATTTCTAGAAACATGCCCGAACAATCACAATTATGGCACTGGATACTCGGCTGATCCCATGTCCTCTTCTGTGACTCTGAAGCTCCTTCAGACTTATGCTGAGCTGCCTTGTTGAACTTCTGCTCCGCTGCAAACATTTCTCTTGCACAACGGCCTTTTCTACCAGATCTTCCAAACTGGTATAGGTGACCATACTGCACCTACCGTGAAGTTCTACTCGCATCCCTTTTAAGAACCTCCTGATAAGATCCTCCTCATCCATACCATTACCCGCAAATCGGTGAAGCTGGCGAAACTCATGCTCATATTCTCTGACAGACTTTCCACCCTGCCTCAAACTCTCAAAATCGTTCTTCTTCTCATCCAAAGCTTCTCTTGGAAAATACTTCTTGTTGAATGCATACATGAAATCCTCATAAGTCATCTCGCCGTGGTGCATCACTCGCACTCCATCCCACCACACTGCTGCATCTCCGCGCAAATACAACTCAGCAATCCTAAGCTTGTGCCTTGGTGGGCATGAGATAGTGTTCAAACACTTATCCAAACTGTGCCTCCAATCGTGAGCAAGTGTAGGGTCTGTGGTACCACTGAAATGCTCCAAGTTCACATACTTCATCTGTGACAACACCCTGATAAATGTCTCATCAACCTCGGTACATGCACTGGAAAAGCAGGCGGCGGTGGTGGAACCTGGAAGACCCCTGGAACTGGCTGAATAGGAACCTGCGGATACTGTGGCGCTGGGGCCTGCTGAGCTGGAACCTGATGATCATGCTGAACCTGAACTGGCGGAACCTGCTGCATATGAATCTGCGGACCCTGCTGCACATGAATCTGAGGACCCTGCGGAACCTGCTGAGCTGCAGCCATCTGTCGAGCAACTTCCTGAGCAGCTACCCGGGCAGCCTCCTGAGCGGCTTGTCTGGCTGCCTCTTGGGCAATCTGCTGAAACTGACTCCTGAATCATCTGTCTCACGGCATCCTGATCAATCTGCGGAGCAACGGGCTGCGGAACTGCGGGCTGAACATGCGCATCCTGAGCCTCTCTAGCATCTCTAGCGATCTGAGCACGGGTAGCTCTCCTCGGCGGCATCTGAAATGAAGGCAACGAGTTAACTTCTGACGAAATCCAACAATTAAAGGAGTGATATCGAACGGAAAGGTGCTATTTTTTTCTTATTTTAAAATCCCCATATCCCCATAAATATTTGAAAACCGATTAAAACCGAATAAAAACCGAGTCTCCAGAAATCGCCATCCCGGGTCGGAGCCGGGACGGAACACGGCTCTGATACCAAAACCTGACGCGACCGCGTCTTGCGAATATGATGCGGAATTAAAATAAGATAAATAAATAGTAGCGCAGCGGAAAGTAATAATAATAATACGGATAATAAAATCCACGTCATACATAAAGTCAAATACAATACCATAAAGTCAAATCCGAAAATAAACATCTGAAATATAAATAACAATATAAGCCCGAAGGCTGAAATAAGAAATACATAAACGATAGAAGTCCAAAGGCCTGAAGGCCAATAACGATAAAAGATAAAACGATAAACGATAAAGCCCACGAGCCCAAATAGTAGCACTAGTCCGATATGATCACTCCTGCTCATCGGTCTCACCTGAAAGGGGAAAAGAAAGGGGTGAGCAACAGGGGAGTCGCTCAGTGAGGTATGGGATGCTAAACCGCAAACCACTGACTCAGTACATAGCACTACGACTATGTAAGCCTAGCTCTAGCATGAAACAAACACGGTGTCTACACCACAAACAACAATCAACAAGCGACTAGAGAACTATCCAACTACAACCCATGCGCTTATAGTACACAGCTACTCTCTGCACCACGCATCTCCTCATAAGGATATAGATAACCGCTGCGTCGCTAGTACAGTATGTCTCTGTACCCCCCGCACAACCACCCGCTGCGTCGATAGTACAAACGTCTCTGTACCCCCGCACAAATCCCGCTGCGTCGCTAGCTCAGACGTCTCTGGGCCCCCGCACAAACACCCGCTGCGTCGATAGTACAAACGTCTCTGTACCCCCGCACAAACACCCGCTGCGTCGATAGCTCAGGACATCTCCGAACCCCCGCACAATCACATAGTCCCTACTATATAACTATATATATACATATATATGACAGTTCTCAGCATCAATCATTTCACACAACCGTTGAACCCTCTATTAACCTAGTTCCGGTTTAACAATCAATAACAATTATGAACACGCAAGACTCTCAAACAAACTCAAACAGACTCGATTCACAGAGATTATCATGTTTCGAAACTAAACTTTTCATAATAGCAGTACTAAACTAGCTCGGGATTTAAACGGAGTAGCCCTCACCTTAGCAATGAAGAGAAGTGGTATCTATGAACTCCCACTGATAAAATAGACTCCAAATCTGAAACCAGGATGAAATTCTGAGTCAAACGCCTTTCGAACGGATGAAAACGGTTATGGTCAAGGTTTACGGAAAAGTCAACTCGCTGGTCAAAGGTCAATCTGGTCAACCTTTGACCAGAAATCAATTTGACATAACCGACCGGTTTATTCTAACCGACCCTAACCGAACTTAAATTAATTTAAACCGGGTCAAACCAGTCAACCGACCGGTTTACCGAGTCAACCGAGTTGACTCGCTGAGTTGACTCGGCCGAGTTGACCGAGTCACCGGCGAGTCACCGGCGACGATCACCGGCGGCGACGGCGGAGGCTTACCGGCGGCGATGACAGTCCGGCGGCGGATAAGCGGCGGACCGGCGTCGGAGAAGCGGTGGTCCGGCGGCGGATAACGGTGGTCCGGCGGTGGCGGATGCGATTTCCGGCGAAACTTTGGAGGGCTCGTACGGCTTCGTCCGAGCTCCGATTGCGACGATTCTGGTGGCTATGGATTCGTCTCGACGAGAGGAACACGATGGTGGGTTTGCATGCACGAGATTCGCAACGGTTAGAAAGTTATAGACGATTTACTAAACGCACGAAACTAAACTCAAATGCATGGCGGTTTCCGACGCTTACCGACTACAACGAACGGTGGTGATGAGCTTGGCTTGGTCTTGGCGTGTGGTGGCTCCGGCGAGCTCTGGTGGGCTCAGCTTCTCCAAAGGTTCACACTTTCTCTTCTCTCACTTCTCTCTAGCTCTTTCTCTCTAACTTCTATCTTTTTCTTTGCAGGAGGAGAAACCAAGGCTGGAGTTGATTATTTATGGGCAAAAATATGGCCATCTTGTAATGCTTGGCTTTAGCCGGCTAAAAATTTTCGAAACCAGAATTCGGGTCGTTACAAAAAATGGCCGATCAGTTCATGTACGTGATAGATTCGAGCATCTTCAACGGGTGGAGTGAAGTTTCGTGTGTGCAAGTGGAAGCGTTCTTCGAACTTGCTATGAGATGCATTAGGTTCTGGCCAGGACATGACATGTTTACGATGGTTGATGTGGCCAAAGAGCTTAGGAATGGAAAATCTTTCCTACACGTCTACTGATAGCAAACATCATCAACCGTTGTCAGAATTGCCTAAGCCTGATCGATACAAAAAACTTTGGGGAAAGGAAAGGTATATTTTATGAAAATTGATTCGGCTCACTGATTGGAGTAGTTTTCGTTTTTCTTATTTATGTGTGTTTCTGTTAAAATGTTAATAAGATAGTCTCTAGAGATACAGGAAAAAGCGCGCGGAGACTTCATCCGAACATGATAAAGTCAAAACTGATCAAGTCCCAAACAAATTGTTTTTTCTTTGTTTTCATATAATCATAATTTGGTTGTTGTTACTTTATAGAGGTAAAAACTATCTAGGCCAAGCACAATGCTTCTCTTCTCTGTTCAAAGAGAGAGACACTGCTTGTAATGATAGTGCTTGTTTCGTTAGAGTCTTTTGTTATGATTAGAGATGTTAATATGGGTGATTGTCCATGGGTTTACCCAAACCCACTAATATTGGGTTGGGTTTTTACCCATCCAAAATTAATGGGTCAATCATGGGTATAAATTTTAAAAATTCATATAAAAGGGTAATAGGTACCCATGGATTTTCAATTTATATGTGTTACAAAAATAAATTTTCCCGCCAAAACCGGAAACCTCGGTTTTTTTCGCCAAAACCAGAAACTCGGATTTTTCCCGTCAAAACCGGAAAACCCGGGGTTTTCCGCCAAAACCAAAAAATTTAGGTAATCCAGGTTTTTCACCAGACTCCGAAAACCAAATTTCCGCGCCAAACTCGAAAACCAAATTTTTTCCGCCAAAATCTGAAAATCGAATTT